>NC_077229.1:20639074-20821574 GCF_027887165.1 Monodelphis domestica | reverse complement strand
ATTGATTTGCTCATTTCCATCCCTCTCCCACATTCAGTAGTTGGGCCACTAGGTGTCATTAGTCCCTGGCTTGATATCAAAGGGCAGCCGAGCAAGTCTTGGCACTCTAAGGTTGATCAGCAGAGGCAACAGCAGCCAGGGTGAGGGCCCTTTGAGGTTCTCCCCAGGGCCATTGCTCTTGAAGGGCTCCCTAACACTCACTAGGGACAGCGGCCCAAACCATTTTGCTTCTTCAGAGATGCTAAGAAAGAAGCAAACCCAGGCGAGTCCTGTCAGAGCTATTTCGGCCACTTCCATCACTAAAGACCAGTTCCCATGACGCATGCTTGGAGTGACAGCGACTCTGGGGTCTTGGAGTCTAGGTCCACAGCGAACACTGGGGAAGGCTCTCCGCATGGAGGCCCAAATGAGATAGTGCATAGGCAGGGCTTTGTGAACTTGAAAGTGTTGTCTCTGGGCCAGCAGGGATGATGATGGAGCTGGAGAGGCCCTCTGGATGGGCCCCTGACAGAGCTCTCTTGTCCCAGAACCAGCCTGAGTAAGTCTGGAGAGGCTTGTCACTAGGTTACTGTCCACTGACTCCTAATGGGATTGCCATCTGTGTTGGGAGAAGGAACATCCAATCTGTGATCCTTGAAGAATTAAAGTAGTATTTGGGCAACTCTTCATTTTATGCTGCTCTCAACTGTCAGATTCCTTCATTGACAAAGTCTGAGCTAAAGTTGTCTTCTTGGTTTGTTTCTGCTTTTCTTTCCCTTCCATTTTCAAAAAGGCTTCTGTGGAGCAGGTAGATGGTCTAGTGGATAGAGTGCCAGGCCTGGAGTGGGAAGGACCCGAGTTCAAATGTGACCTCAGACACTTCCTGGGCAAGTCACTTAACTCTCTTTGTCCACCCCTTAATCTTCTGCTTTAGAGATGTTACTAAAATAGAAAGTAAGGATTTTTAAAATCCTTCCTTATATTAAATAGCAATAAAGTTATTAGCAACAATAACAATTGACATTTCTATAGCCCTTTTATGTGGTATAGAGCACGTCTGCTGATCTTTTTAACTACACAGAAAGAGATACTACAAATTTTACTATTCTGACGTTACAGATGAGGATACCTAGGCTCAGAATCTAGCACTGCCCGACTGAGTCCAGCACTCATTCTATTCTATGTTGTCTCTTTTTGCAATTACAAATGTCTTCAACAGCAAAACTTAGAATGATTGCACAGTTGTCATTGAATCCTTCTAGTTGTGTCCAACTCTTTGTGACTCTATTTGGGGTTTTTCTTGGCAAAAACACTAGAGTGGTTTGCTATTTCTTCTCCAGCACATTTGACAGATGAGGAAAGAGAGGCAAACAGGGTAAAGTGACTTGCCCAGGGTCACACAACTAGTGTCAGAGGCTAGATTTGAACTGGTCTTCTCCTGACTCCCTGCCCTTGCTCTCTCCACTTGCACAATCTAGCTGCCCTTTGTAACAATACTAAAGAATTGCAAACTATTAGCATGAAGGGGTTTTGGTGGTATCTTGGCCAATCCTGTCCCCAGAAGTCCCTCCTACAACAAAGGATAATGGTAATTAGAGCTGTTAGGAAGATACTTTAAATATTACTTGTTCTAAATTCCTCATTTTACAAGGACAAGGACAAGACAAGGAAACAGAGATACACAAAGGTTAATTGAGAAGCAGCTAGGTGGCTCAGTGGATAGAGAGCCAGGCCTCAAGGTGGTAGGTCCTGGGTTCAAATTTGGTCTTATATATGTCCTATATGTGATCCTGAGCAACTCACTTAATTCCAATTATCTATCTCTTACTATTATTCAGCCTTGGAATCAATACTTAGTATTCTTAGACAGAAGGTAGGCATTTAAAAAATAAAATTAAAATGAGGTTAATTACTTTGCCTTGATCGTGAAGTTGATCTATTCCTGTTTGATCATGATTGATCATGATCATGGTTGATCATGAAGACTATGAGATAATCCTGCCAGTGACAGAGAGCTTACTCATTTAAGAGACATCCTATTTCCATTTTTTCAAGAGCTGTAGTTAGAAATTATTAAGCCAAATTCCACACACCCCCCTCTCATTTTCACTCTTTGGTCCTAGTTTTACACTCTAGGACTGGGTTGGCAAATCTATGGCATGCATGCCAGAGTGTGCTGGAGGGACCTTTCCCCCTCTCCACATGCACCTGAGGACATTTCTCACATGACCTACCCCTCTGCCCAGCAGTCCAATGGGAGTGCTTTCTCCCTCCCCATCTGGAGTGAGGTGGGGAGCTCACATGAGGTGTGAGAGTTGCAGTTGGGGCATTCGGTCTCTAGAAGGTTTACCATTACTGCTCTAGGGTTATAGAAAAACAATTAATCCCTCTTCTGTTGTTCACCCTTTGTTTAAAAAATAGAGATCATACCCCTTACAAATCTCTTAGCCTTAAAAATAATCTCTGTTCAATCTATCCAAAATTGGAACAGGTTACCTGGGGAGACAGTGAGTTCCCCTTCTCTGGAATTGATCACATGTTGAGTGTATTGTCATGACTATAAGCTCCTTGAGGACAGGCACTGGCTAACTTTTGTGTTTGTATCTCTATTGCCTAGTTCATGGTAGTTGCTTACTAAGTACCTTGTGGTTGATGGATTTTTTAGGTATATTTCAAGCACTGAGTTTTCCATAAATTACTCATTTGATCCTCTTCATGCCTGTGTTCATGTGTATTTACTGCTTGATGGAGCATTGTCTTCCTTAATGCAATGGTGGTAGTGGGGAATTACTTAAGAAATTGGATGGATGGTCCCTGCTCTTAAGTACACTTACATCAGCAGCATGTTTAATATTCATCGAAATAATTTCTTTTCTGAGAAGCCCAAAAGACTTTATTAATACAGAGCTATTCTCACCTCCCTCTTGAGATACAGAGCTAGCATCTTCTTCGTTTGAAAGATGGAAAATAGAGAAGTATGAAATGATAAAGCGACTCATGGAAAGTCAGACTGCAAGTCAGAGATAGATTTGGGCCCTAATTTTGACTTCTGACTCCTTAATATAGACACTAGGTCAAAAAATCTGTTTAATTAGATCCCTTTGTTTTTCCCTAAATACAGAAAGCTATTTGTACTTCCTCAATGAAATCAAAAGTTTGATAATGAATGGGAGTTTCTCCTTTTTTTCACTCTTTACTCTTTAATCTTTTCTGTTTTTTTAAACTCATCTTCCACCTTAGAATCAGTACTATGTATTGGTTGCGCAGGGTCACCCTGCTGGGAAGTGTCTAAGGCCAGATTTGAACCTAGGACCTTCCATTTCTAGGCCTGATTCTCAATCCACTCCCAATCTCTACCTTTTTAAAAGAATCTGGTTCAGGAAAGAAAAATAGGTTAAATTAAGCTTATATTTTGAACTGGTAAATCATAGAATGTTAAAAACTAGAGAGAACCTTAGAGGTCATCTAGTCCAGCCACTTCACTTTATAGATGAGGAAGCTAGGATACATGAAGGCAGTCTCTTCATATTTATTCCCTATAGGAAACTACTTAGAATCTAGCAGAAATACCAATTTTTCTTTTGCAAGTCATTTTAGATACTACTAAACTACAGAGAAAGCAGTGGGAGAAGGAAGAAAGACTAAAAAAACCATAGGATTAATATTAATGTAAACATTTTGTCAGAAGCTTCCTCCTAACCTGGATGTAAGCTTTGACTTACATCAGGGTCCCAGCAGTGGGACCCTGGGCAAGTCACTTGACCCCCATAGCCTAGCCCTCACCACTCTTCTGCCTTGGAACCAATGCCTAGTATTGACTCCAAGACAGAAGGTAAGA
The DNA here is from genome assembly GCF_027887165.1 of Monodelphis domestica. NCBI lineage: Eukaryota > Metazoa > Chordata > Mammalia > Didelphimorphia > Didelphidae > Monodelphis > Monodelphis domestica. The sequence continues at coordinate 20,817,757 of NC_077229.1, read as the reverse complement.
GTTTATAAAAATAAATAAATGAATAAAAAATAAAAGCACTGGGATTCATGAGGCATTAAATATAGATTTAGTCTTATGTGCACAATAAAGCACATAGTCAACAAGCTGACTGTTAAGTGCCTACTATGTGACAAACACTGTGCTAAGTTCTAGAGATAGAAAGAAAAGCATAAAATAGTTTCTCTATTTGAAATACGCTCTATTGGAGGAGACTTTATCCATGTTACTGTGTATAAACAAGATGTTTTACATGCTAATTTAAAGATGACCACAGAAGTTCTAACATTATGGGGCATTGGGAAAGGCTTTTTGTAGAAGATAGGATTTTGGCTGGAATTTGGAGAAAGCCAGGAGAGACATAGAAGAAGAGGTTTCCAGACAAATGATATAACCAGTGAAAATGGAGTCTGGAGATTAAAAATGGACTGGGAGGAATAGCAAGGAGATGACAGAAGGGATTCATACCTGATTCTCTTCCTTCCCTTTCTGCTTGGCTTCCTTCTCCAAGTGTCTTTACAGGATATAGGACTTACAGTGTCTACCTATATTGGATTACTAGTAAGAGAAAAACTTCAAGGGTCATAATGGATCCAGCAAGCCTCCTTCCAGTGGGCCTTTATCAGTTCCCAGAACCCATAGAGTTCTCGTTACTAACCTGGAAGGGAACACCAGGAAAGGAAAATAACCAAGGGTTTTTACCACCCAGTTGCTTACTGCTGTGGTTCAAATCCTTTCCTTGAGCCATTGAATGAGAGTTTGGAGAGAAAAGGAAAGAAATAAGCATTTACCCCCAAGTGTCAGGCAGTGTGCTAAGGCTTTACCAATATTATCTTATTTGATCTTTACAACAACTCTGGGAAGTGTGGGTACTATTATTATTTTACTTAAATTTTTTTCATTTATATGTAGAAAAAAATTTTGAAATTGTTTTCTGACATTTTAGGATTCAGATTCTCACCCTCCCTTCTTCTTGCCTCCCTGAGGCAGTAAATATTCTGATATAGGTTATTCCTGTGTTTTCATGCAATACATATTTTGATATTACCCATGTCTTGACAGAAGACATATCACACATACAATAAACTAATGAAGGAAATAAAGTGGAAAATGACATGCTTTGATCTGCACTCAGACTCCAACAGTTCTTTCTTTAGCTGTAGATAGCATTTTTCATCAGGAGTCCCTTGTGGGTATCTTGGAAACTTGCTTTGCTGATAATAGTTTGTGGATAATGGTTTAATCCTTCAAAGACTATCATTGTATAATATTTCTGTAACTGTGTTCTCCTAGTTCTTCTGTTCACTTCACTTTGCATCAGCTACTGTAATGATTAAAATAGTTGTGGTCATAAACTGTAGTGAGTTAAAATAGTGGAAGATATAAAATTGTAGTATATAAAAGAGTGGATGAGTAAATTGTGACTGCAGGAAATATATTTTCACTACAGTGTTTTGTTTTTAAATCAAATATAAGGTGGTCGCCAGGGAAATATTCCCAATTATGAAATATACCCAAGTCAACTGGGTTTTATAGAGATTTTAATTAATTAATACAATGAGGAATTAAAGAAAGAGAGAAAAAGAGGGAATAATGAGAAAGGGATAAGTCCTGGCCAACCCAGGCCTAAGCCCTAAGAGAAAAGATCAGTCAGTCCTTAATCACTCACCACAAGATCTGTCCAAGCAAGGATTCTAGTGACACCAGGCCAGCTCCATCTCAGCTGCCTCCACCAGCTCAATCCTCAATCTGAATGTTTTTCTGAATAAATCTGAGCTCCTATTTAAAGGGCATTTTCTCCTATGTCACCTCCCCTAAGTCCTTATATCTACCAATCACAGTAGACGTTTTTTAAAGGACAGACCATTCTTAGTTCACACCTGAGTAGACTAATCTTTTGAGTAATTTACACCAGGAAAGCTCTGAGTAAGTTTCTTGCCTCTTTGTTCCTTGTAAAATTCACAAGTTGCTTGACCTTTATAGGTACTTAGCACCCTTTTTGTATTAGTCCTAAAATAGGCATGGCTATGGGTTTAAGTACTTTTCATTGCTCAGCAAGGAGTTTTTTCCCCTAAAGCAGGCTTAAGTACGGGTGGAGTAGAGGTCTCACATTCCTGATCTAAGTAGCTTCACTGCCCAAATGGGGAATGGTCCCAATGGGGAATTTTTAAGGTTCACACTACTCTAATTCTTTCCAGATTTTTCTGAACTCATCCTGTCCATCATTTTTGATGGTGCAATAGTATTCCATTACAACCATATACCATAACTTGTTCAGCCATTTCCTAAGTGATGGATATCTCCTCACTTTCCAATTCTTTGCCACTATAAAAAGAGGCACTAAAAATATTTTGGAACAGGTAGATACTTTTCCCTTATCCCTAATCTCTGGGATTCAGATCCAGTAGTGGTGTTGCTGGGTCAAAGAATATACAGAGTTTTAAGGCGCTTTGAATATGGTTCCAGATTGTTCTCCAGAATGGTGTTATTAGTTAAAAGTGTCCCAATTTTCTCACATTGAGTTTAACATGTCATTTTCCTTTTTGGTCATATTAGCCAATCTGGTAGGTTTGAGGTGGTGTCTCAGAGTTGTTTCAATTTGCTTATCTCTAATCAATAGTGATTTAAGCATTTTAAAAATATGACTGTAGATAATTTTAATTCCTTCCTCTGAAAACTGCCTGTTCATATCCTTTGACCATTTTTACATTGGAGAATGTTTTGTATCCTTTTAAATTTGGTTCAGTGCTCTACATATTTGAGAGATTAGGCTTCTTTCAGAGACATTTGCAATAAAACAATTCCTCCAATTCATTGGTTCCCTTCTCATTTTGGATGCATTTGTTTTGTTTCTATAGAAACTTTTAAATTTAATGTAATCAAAATTATCCACTCCATTTTTTGTAATGTTCTCTATGTCTTGTTTGGTCATAAATTCTTTTTCCTTAAGTCTATCAGGTAAACTTTTCCTGTTCTCCTAATTTGTTTACACTATCACACTTCATTTCTGAATCAAATATCCATTTTGACTTTATCTTGGTGTATAGTATGAGATAATTAGTTTATGACTAGTTTTTTATCATATTATTTTTAAATTTTCCCAGCAGTTTTTGTAAAATTGTCATAGAATTTTTGTCAAATTCTTCCCCCCAAACTTTGGATCTTTGAATTTAAAGAGCACTAGGTGACTGTAGTTGTTAACTGCTCTGTTGATTACCTAACCTATTCTATTGACCTATTTCTTAGTACCAGATTGTTTTGATGATTTCCACTTTATACTGTAGTTTGAAATCTGGTATGGATAGACCTCCTTCGTATTTTTTCATCAATTCTGTTGATATTCTTGACTTTTTGTTCTTCCAGATGAATTTTGTTATTATTTTTTCTAGTTCTAAGAAATAATTTTGGGTAGTTTTATATGCCACTGAATAGGTAAATTAACTCAGTTGGGTTATCATTTTAATTATATTGTCTCAGGTTATGAACAAAATGTTTTTCTAGTTGTTTAGATCTGAGTTAATAAAAGTGTTTTATAATTGTATTCATGTAGTTGCTGGGTTTGTTTTGGTATGTATTTCCCTAGGTATATTTTATATTGTCTACAGTTACTTTGAATGGAATTTATGTTTTTATCCCTTGCTGTTGGACTTTGTTGGTGGTAAATAGAAATGCTGATAATTTATGTGTGGGTGGGGGGTATATCCTGTAACTTTGCTAAAATTGTTAATTATTTCTATTAGGTTTTTTTGGTTGTTCTCCAAGATTCTCTATGCATATCATTATATCATCTGCAAAGAGTAATAATTTTGTTTCTTCATTGACTATTCTAATTCCTTCAATTTCTTTTTCTACTCATTTCTAGTACATCCTTGCTTCATTCCTGATCTTATTGAAAAGGACTCTAGTTTTTTCCCGTTGCAGATAATACTTACTAGTAGTTTTAGTTATTAGATGCCCTTTACCACTTTAAGGAAAGCTTCATTTATTCTAATGTTTTCTAATGTTTTTTTTAAAATAAAGAATGGGTACTGTATTTTGTCAAAAGCTTTTTCTGCATCTATTGAAATAATCATATTTCTTTTGGCTTTGTAATTGATAAGGTCATCTATGCTGTTCATTTTTAAAAATATTGAACCATCTCTGCATTTCTGGTATAAAATTTACCTGATCATGGTTTGTGTCCTTGGGATATAATACTGTAATCTCTGTTAGTATTTAAAATTTTTGCATCGGTGTTAATAACGGAGATTGGTCTATAGTTTTCTTTCTCTGTTTTAGTTCTTCCTGGTTTAAATATCAGTACCCTATTTCTGTCATAAAATGATTTTAGAAGGATTCCTTTTAATTCTGTTTTTCCAAATAGTTAGAGTTCATTGTTTTTTGAATGTTTGGTAAAATTCACTTGTCAATCCATCTGGCCCTGGGGCCTTTTTCTTAGGAAATTCTTTAATGGTTTGTTCAATTTCTGTTTCTATGATGGGGTTAAGTATTCTGTTAACTCCTTGTTAATCTGGGTAGTTTGTATCTTTGAAATGTTATCAGATTTATTGGTATATAGCTGGGCAAAATAACTTCTAATAATTGATTTAATTATTCATAAGTGGTAATTTTGCCATTTTCATTTTTAACACTGCTAATTTGGCTTTCTTATTTCTTTTTTTTTTAATGAAGTTAATGGTTTATCTGTTTTTAGAAATAAAGCCAGCTGGGGCAGCTGGGTAGCTCAGTGAATTGAGAGCCAGGCCTAAAGATGGGAGATCTGAGGTTCAAATCTGGCCTCAGACACTTCCCAGCTGTGTGACCCTGGGCAAGTCACTTGACCCTGATTGCCTAGCCCTTATCACTCTTCTGTCTTGGAGCTAATACACAGTATTGACTCCAAGATGGAAGGTAAGGGTTTTTATTTTTTTAAAAAAGAGAGAGATAAAGCCAGCTCCTTGTCTTATTTATTAGTTCAATGGTTTTCTTACTTTCAATGTTACTAATCTTCCCTTTATTTTTAGCATTTTCAATTTAGTCTTTAACTGGGTATTTTTAATTTGTTCTTCTTCTAGTTTCATTGGTTGCTTGATCAATTCATTGGCCTGTTCTTTCTCTAGTTTATTGATATAAACATTTAGAGATATAAATTTCTCTCTGAATACATTTTTGGCTATATTCCATAAATTTTGGAATTGTTGTCTCCCCACTGTCATTTCCTTTAATGATCTTTTTGATCATATATGATTTGTTCTTTGACTCATTCATTCTTTTGGATAAGATTATTTAGTTTCCAATTAAATTTTAGTTTTTCTTTCTATTGCCTTTTGTTGAATATAATTTTTATTGCATTATGGTCTGAAAAGGATTCATTTAATATTTATGCTTTTCTACATTTGGTTGTGAGGGATTTATTTCCAATGATATGGTCAGTTTTTGTGAAGGGACCATACAGTGTTAAGAAAAAGGGTATATTTCTTTCTATTTCCATTGAGTATCTGCAGAGATCTAGTATCAAACTTTCCTAAAGTTCTATTTTCCTCCTTTACTTCTTTCTTTTTTATTTTTGGTAGGATTTATCTACTTCTGAAAGGGCAAGGTTGAGGTCTCACATTGGTAATGTTTTACTATTGATTTACTACTGTAACTCATGCAACTTCTTCTTTAGGAATCTGGATGCTATTCCTTTGGTGCACATATATTTAACATTGATATTGTTTCATTATTTATATTTTTATCAAGATGTAATTTTCCTCCCTTTATCTCTTTTGATTAGATCATATTTTTACTTTTGCTTTGACTGAAATCATGATTGCTACCTCTTTTTTTACTTTAGTTGAGGCGTAACAGATTCTGCTCTTTCCTCTTATGTTTACTCTGTATGTGTACCTCTACTTTAAATGTGTTTCTTGTAGGCAGCATATTGTAGGAGTCTGGTTTTTAATTCTTTCCCATTTTTATGGGTGAGTTTGTCTCATTCATATTCACAGTTATTTAATTGTGTGTTTCCCTCCATTTTATTTTCCCACATTTGTCCTCTGTCTTTTCAATCTTTTCCTATTCATAGATGCTTTGCTTTCCCCCACCACCTCCCCCAAGTTGATCCCATTTTTGTCCATTCTCACCCCTGCCTTCTCTTATTCCTCTTTCCCTCCAAATTCCCTACAGAGTAAGGTAGGGTGCTGTTTTCACTTTGTGTTAATTCTGAGAACAAGTTAATCATTGCCCTTTCCCCTCACCTTCTTTGTGGTCACCAAAAATGTAAGATTTAGATGAATATAAATAACTCCAAGTATTATTTTTATAAAATTTATTAATAATCACTTGAAGTAGAAAAAATATAAAAAAGACAAGTATAATGCCTAATCTAAACTAACTAACCACTGCCTAGCTCTTAGTCCAGCTCCTCAGCCACATTCCAGGAAAATAGAAAGAAAGGCAAGATCACACCAAAACTTTATCCTCCATACATACACATGCATACAGTGTAAGCACACAAATGGGATACTGGGTAAGAGAGTCCTGGGGAGCAAATTCTATCCACACAGTATGTAATTCTTGTTTGAGATATCACATTCCATGCCTTCTTGTCCTTTAATGTAAAAACTGCTAGGTCCTATGTAATCCTGTTTAGTTCCATGATTTTTGAGTTGTTTTCTTCTCACTCATAGTAATTTTTCCTTGGCCTAAGAGTTTTTGAATTTGGTTATAGTAGTCCTGTAATATTTTATTTTGGGGTCTCTTTCAGGAGGTGATCAATGGATTCTTTCCATTTCTATTTTTTCCTCTTGTTTGAGAATATCAGGGCAGTTTTCTCTAACAATTTCTTGTTTAATATGATGTACAGACTTTTTTTTTTGATAGTGGCTTTTAGATAGTGTGAAGATTCTTAGATAAGCTCTCTTGAGTCTATTTTCCTGGTCATTTGTCTGTGCAGTGAGGTATTTTCAGATTTCAACTTTTTAAATTCTTTTGATATTGTCTTATTGTTTCCTGGTGTCTTATGGATTCATACGCTTCTATTTGCCCAATTCCAATTTTTGGAGACGTATTTTATTCCTTGAGTTTTTGTGCCTCCTTTTTCATTTGGCCAGTCCTCCTCTTTCAGGAGTTGTTTTCTTCAGTATTTTCTTTTTTTGCCTATTTTTCCATTAGGTACATTGTAGGCTTTAGGGAATTATTTTCTTCAGTATGTTTGTTGTGCCTCCATTTTCTTTTGGCCTATTCTGGTTTTTAGAGAATTGATTTCTTCAATGAATTCCCTTTCACCTGGTTGTTGAAATTTTCTATTAATTCTCTTATTATTTGATGTTTTAACTTATTTTCAAATTCTTCCAGGAATTATTTTGGGGTGCAACATACTTTTACACTTTTGTTTGAGGTTTCAGATGTTTCCTTTTTGGCATTGTTGTCCCCTTCTGAGTTGGTATTTTGATCTTCCCTGTCACTAAAGTAACTTTCTGAAGTCAGGCTTTTATTTTGTCTTTTGCCCATTTTTTAGTTATTTTTCTCCCTTTCTTCTTTTGATGTTCATCTTTGCTCCTAGGTTAGAGAGAGCACTGATCCAATCTTTCAGAGTATTATTTTATGGTACTTAGGGTAGACCTGGATATTTTTGTTTCCTGCAGTGTGTCTATTGAGGGAATGACACTGTTGGATTGCTGTGGGGAGACTTGCAGCTGTTTTGCCCAGCTATATTCCATTCCTTGTGCTACTGGTTTCCCTCTTATCTCATGGGCTGGGCTGTTCCTAGTTCTGCTGCTTCACTCCGCCTGCTGAATGGCTTAGGTTGAGCCTGTCCCCTATTCTGACACTTTGTAGCCTCAGGTATTCTGCTAAATTACTGCTTATTTTACAGTTGAGGAAACTGAGGCAGATAGAAGTTAAGTTACTTGGTCTGGGTTGCATATCTAGTATCTGAAACTGGATTTGAGCTCGGGTCTTTCTGACTCCAGGCCCAACACCAGGCTCTATCCATTGTACCACCAGTTGCTGATGTTCTATCTCTAGGTTTGTTTGTTTTACTTCATTGTTTTACTTCAGGTTGCATTTCTAGCTCCTTGATGAGTTGGGATTTCTCTCTGTGGATGTCTTTTAATTTTTCAAATGAAATCAAGAGGAACAACATGCCTCTAGGCCCATGTTGGCAAAGACATGACAAATGTGCCCTGATGTTCCAGAGGGGGCTGCTCTGTTCCCCCTCTCCACTGTGCCTGAGGACATTTTTGCATGCCCTGCCCCTCTGCCCAACAGCTCAATGTGAGCACTTCCTCCCTTTACTATCTGGGGTAATTCCTGGGGCTCACAGGTGGCTTGAAGGTGCAGTTTGGGCACGTGCTCTCTAAAAATTCACCAATGCTGCTCTAGGCTATTTGAAACTTTATAGCTTTTTATTTTATTTGAAACTTTATAGCCCTTTCAGGCTATCTGTTCTTTCACTCAAGTTCCATAGTCCCCACTTTCCATACCAATTGTATCCTCAGGCAGTCATGAAATATGATGCTCCATTAGGTTTCCCAATTTTTATTTCTCTATGTTAGGAGGATATAGTTTGTGGCTCTGTGGCCAAGTATCTCCTGCTCACTGAACATGTTCCACTAAGTCTTTTGGCTCTGAGGGTCCCTCTAGACCCAATCCTGCTTGTTTTCCCATTTCCCATCTTCCTCAGCAGTAGCTGGGCCAGGCCTTGCAATCAGCCTGTGCAGTGAGAAAGCCCTGGGAACCAAATGAGAGAGGCTTTTCCCTGTTCCTTGGACATTGGTGCCCCCTAGCTGGAAGAGAGAACTTCCATACTAGTGAAGACGCATGTCCCTACTGTTGTACTTAATGGTAAAGTGAAATCAATCATGTAAACAAAGCAATGGACATAGTATGATGTGGTGGCAGAGACCATGGGCCTGGGCAGCAACAGATTAGCTTCACATCTGGGCTCCCGTCATTTAACTGTGTGGCCTTGGGAGAATCGCTTACTTTATCTTGGCCTCAGTTTATTCATCTGTAAAATGAAGGCATTACACTACATAGCATTAGAGGTTTCTTCCAACTCACATTGTATATGAATCTATGAATTCAAGGAAAGAGTTAGCTAGCTGTAGTTTGGGTAATTTTATTAAAACAAGAATGCAATTCAAATAATAGTATGTTCTTTTCATAGACCTCAGTTTAAAAATCCTTCGAGAAGATAAGAAATGCCCTGGGTCTCTGCAGATTATCAAATGGTAAGTAGCTCAAATTCACTATAAAGCTGAAGAACATTTTTATCATGTCCTAAATCACTGACTAGGGTTTAAATGATTAGAGAAGAATGGTATCAGCAACTACATATTTAACAGCATTGTCTTATGTTTTAGGATCAGAGTCTTTGGAAAATTATCCAATAATTCTATTTTCAAATACTTTAAGAAAAATATATTTGTATCAAGAGGAAAGAAAAAGGTCAACCAAAGGGGGCATGCAGGTGACTCAGTGGATAGAGAGCCAAGTCTAGAGATGGGAGTCTTCAGTTCAAATTTGGCTCCAAATACTTCCTAACTGTGTGATCCTGTGCAAATCTCTTAACACCAGTTGGCTAACCTTTACCTCTCTTCTGCATTAGAACTGATATTCAGTATTGATTCTAAGATTGAGGTAAGGGTTATTTAAAAAAAAAGTCAGTCAAAAGGTGTCTAGGATGTAATCCCTAACTTCCAAGCTAATCCTGTCTCACACTTACAGAGTTTTATTGACATTCTCCAACATGCGTGACTGGGAGAGGTAAAAGAGTTATTAACTGAGGATTACTTCAATCTAAAAATGCAAATAGAAAATTCTTGGGAGATTTTTTCTGCTTTGCAATTGATTCACATTAACTCAACTATTTATTTCTTGGCAGGATTCAAGGTTGTTTTGATGCTTTGGAAAAGAAATATGTAAGTCTGTTTTAAAATTTATGTTGGCATCAAAGGCTCATCTTTTATCACTTTTCAAACTAGGGCAATAACAAAGATTAGACTTTTATGCTTTAGCATTTTAACCCAGGATCTGTGCCTGAATTGACATTCAGAGCCAGTTTCCTTTCCAGTAGTTGGCATTAAATATTGACTTGGGTTTTCTGACTGCTTTGTCTCACTGATGTCCTCACTTGATAACACTTAGAAATCCAATCCTTTTTTTTTCTTTCATAAGCTCATGGCCCTTCATGACCACAGAGTTTCCTTTGAAGTCAGTGGAAGAGGTCCACAGGATGTAAAACGGAGGAGACAAGAATCTAACATTTAGCACTTTGAATATACTCAGAAATGGAAGATAAGAAAGGAAAATTTGCCCTGTGGAGGCTGTTTGTGACATGGTGATGCTGGTGCCCAGTACTGGTGCCTATGTACACGGTCACTGAAAAGAGCTTACAGAACCCCTAGAATGTTTTCCTTCAGATCTTTACAGTTCCTCTTCTGCATGGAAGGACATTTATTCATCTGGGAAGCCAATAAGCCTACATTCCATAACTACTCTGAACAAAACCCAGTTAGGCACTAAGGGTGATACCAGGATAACTAAGGCCTGGTCCTGTCCCTCAAGGAATTTATGATCAAGTTGTGTGTTAGGGGTGAAGGTGGGGGGAGACAAAACATATCGACATGTAACTGTAATACTGGATAGAACTTCAATGTTCATTTCTGAATGAATACTGTTCAGGAGGATAGGTACAGTATTGAAAATGGCACAAACAGAATCAGATTCAGGAACGTAGGTGACTGGGAGAATGGTGTCTCCATTAGAAAAGGTAACTTGGGGGAGGCAGGAGCAGGGGTTATTTTAGATGGGAGATGAGTTCATTTTTGGACAAAAAGAAACAGACCACGTAGTCTTGCCAAAAAAATGCTTCCAGGCCAGTCAGGGCTGAGTTTAAGAGAGATTAAGCTCAAATCCTCCTTGTTTTGCTCTTTCTTTTCTCTGGGATTCCCTCCCTTTATTCCTGCTTTCTCCTTCATGTCCCCTTTCCTTTGACTTTAGCTCCGTAAACTTGAGTGAGTAAATCTGAAACTAACTGAATTGACCTGAATCAGAGATTTTGAAAGTGGATTGCACAGTACACACACACACAGACACATGCACACATACATACACACACACACATGCTCCCTCCCTCCCTCTCTGTGTCTCTGTCTCTGTCTCTGTCTCTGTCTCTGTCTCTCTCTCTCACTCACTCACTCTCTCTCTATATATATATATACCCAATGCCTACTTGCAGGGTGGCCCAGACGTCTTATTGCAGTTTAAGTTTCTTTTATTTTTTAATTAATTGGTTTGTTGTCTACATCAGAATTTCCAGGAATCTCTCTCCCTCCCTTCCCTGCACCTTCGAAGGCATCACCTGATGGAAAAAAATACAGATATATATATATATACATACATGTATATTTCAACTATGTCTTTTTGTGTTTCTGTTCATCAGTTCTTTCTCTGAGGGCAGACATTCACGGATTGTTCTTCAGATGTTAGTTCTGCAGCTGGGTATAATGTTCTCTTGTTTCTACTCATTTCCCTTTTCATAATTTCATGTAGGTCTCTCCATGGTTCTTTTCAAATGAACCTGCTCCCCATTTCTTGCAGCTTAGTAGTATTCCATCACAATAATATGCTGTAGCTTATTCAGCTTTTTCCCAACTGACAAATATCCCCTCAATTTCCATTTCTTTGTCACCACAAAGAGAGCTGCTACCAATATTTTATGAGTTCTTTTCCTTTTCCCCTGATCTCATTGGGAAATAGACCCAACTGTAGTGTTTCTAAGTGAGTAGTTCTAAGTGTAGTGAGTCTAAGGGCATATGCAGTTTTATAATTTTCTGAATTGATAGGTCTTAATAGTTAAAACTATTTCCCATACATATATGTATCTATACACACAATAAATATGGAGGATATTAAAGAACATTTTATCCAAGAGCTCTGGGCAGTTACTTCACTTCTACCTGATTAAGCCCCAATTCTGTTTTCTCTCAAAGTGTCTGATAGACCCACAGATCTGCCAGGATTTGGAGCTGTGGGCTTTCTTCTTAAAGCACTGACCTGGGTTCAAATCTGGCCTTGGATAATTCCTAGCTGAGTGACCCTGGGCAAGTCATTTCACCCCAGTTGCCTAGCCCTTACATTTCTTTGGCCTTGGAACAGATCATCACTATCCATTCTAAGACACAAAGTGAAGGATTTAAAAAATAGGGCACTGATCTGTAGTTATCAGACTAGCCATGTAGTGTCACTAGCGTCCCATCTAGTGAGGGTACAGGAGGTTAAAAGTCCTGTGTCTTTGGAGTGGCTTATATCCATCCTTGTTTTGTGCTACAGGTCGCCATACAATTGTTTATTTATTACTTTGGAGTGTCTATGCTTTTGCAAGTCTAGTGATTCTGGTTCTGACTTCGACATTGAATGGATGGATGCCCTGGATTTCCAGTCAGGGAAGATGTAGACTCAAAAGCCACCTCAGACACTTAGCTGTGTTACCTTGGGCAAGTCCCTCCACCTCTCTCTGCCTCAGTTTCCTCATCTGTAAAATGAAGGGGTTGAGCTCATTGCCTCTTAAGTTCTTTCCAGCTCTAGCTATAAGATTCTATGAGTGCAAAAACCATAGCTCCCAATGTGTGCCAGATCCAGTGCTAAGGGAGAGCCAGGTGGGAAAAGCTGGACAGCTCCTGCCCCTACGTGCCCCTGAAGGGCAGATGGAGAGGAGAGAGGGGAGGGGGCCTTTTGATCCAAGAAATCCCCCAGAAGTGGAGGGGGGGGGGAGGGTAATTGACCTGCTCTTTGCCAGAAGGGAGGGCTGAGGATTATTGGATTGTTGTTCTCAGGGCTAGACTAGTAAACTGGGGCGGAGGAGGTAAGGTAGGGAGATCGGAGTGTAGCTTGGTGGGTCTGGAGGCCCCAGAAGTGACAAACTCACACCAGTAAGGAGGTGGGGCTGCTGGAGCCCGGGGTCCCTGCAATCAGCTGAAGGAATTCAGATCAGGTTTTCATTAGATTTCATAGACACGTTGTGGAGATGTCGTTGGACTCACTTCATAGCATTGTACAAAGCAATGGCATGGCAATTCCTCATCACTTCCTTGAAGGCACAGGCTTTGCACACTGGGGTAAAGGCACAAATCAATGGATGACCAGCAAAGGGACTGTCTTTTGCCTTTCTTTGTATACCCAACCCTTACTGCAGTGCTAGCACATAGTAGGCACTATATCTATATACATGCTATATATAATAATCTCATTATTGATTGCATGTTGTTTTCCTCCATTAGTTTGTGTGTTCCTTGAGGGCAGGGACTGTCTTTACCTTTCTGTGTATCCTTAGCACTTAGCCTAGTGCTTGGCATATAGTAGGGGCCTAATAAATGCTTGCTGACTGACTGCCCAAACCTTTGGACCATGTCTAGAGCCACATTTAGTTAAGCTCAATAATCTGTCTATACCTTTATTAACAGGAGCCCATGAGCATATACATATTTACTAACAATGATTTTCTTTCCTTATGTAGCTTCACATGGCAGTACTTGCAGTAAGTAAATATTTCAAAACCCGCATTTTTTCTTCCCTTCCTTATTCTTTGGAAGAGTGAGACATCCGACACTTTTGTGTTTCAGTGCGTGTGTACCAGAACTACAAATATGTGTTAGCTGCCCTCAGTGCTTGCCAGGAACCCATCCTAATAGTTACCTTGTGAACTGCCATTCAGTTGCAGAAGGCTTGTTGACTTTTCTTTGGAAATGGCAGTCGTGTACATGGTTGAGAACGGAGGGAAATCTGAGAAATTCTGTGTAGTCATAAGATCCTGTGTAGCTGAGAGGCTCCAAGTTCCGCCCAGTAAGGCGCCCCCTTCTTCCCCTCCCCCCCACCTGTTGTGAGAGGGCCAGACAAACTCAGTTCAAAGAGACGGAGCATCACCAGAGAGCGAGCACTCCTCTGGGGGAGGTCCTGTTTTCTAGGTAACTTTTGGAAATGGTGGGCCAAGCCATAAAGGAAGGGCCCGAGAGCTACTTTGGCAACACTGCTAGAAGTCCTGATGGGTGCTAGCCACTATGTGGGTATGGAATGCTAACTAAATTCAGCCCTCAGTTAATCCAGTTAAGTAAGAACTAGGTAAGGCAAGTACATTCAGTCTGCACATAAAAGCCACTTTAAAAAATCAATTCAATTTTGCTTTTTATTACAACAGATTTATACCAACCCCAAGGAGCCAGAGGTAAGAAGAAATACATCACATGTAAAATCTATTTCGTTAAGCTTTAGTTTGAAATATGCATGTTTCTAGTACCTTCCCATGCCCTGCCATACTAGGTGAGTTAACTTCCATATTGCTTTCCCTCAATAGAATGTAAACTTCTGGAGGTCAGAGACTTCCTTTTGCATTTCTCCTTGCATGTAATAGATGCTTAATGAATGCTCTGTCATTTGGATTGGAGTGGATTTAATTTCCTTACCATGTAACCAACCCAGATCTTACAGTATTCTTTATTATGGAGAGACTTGGTCTAGGTTGATGCTTTGATAAGAGAGCTAAAGGGAAAAAAAAGAAAAGAAAAGAAAAGAAAAGAAAGGAAAAACAAATGCTAGGGGCTATTAAAAAAACAAACAAACAAACCCTGAGCTGTACCAATTTGATTTCAGTCCATGCCACACTGATTTAAAGGGATATTCACAATATTGGAGGTGACATTTCTGAGTTTGAAAAATTCAGATATCTTGGGGTTAAGTCATTTCATTTGTTGAAAGAATAAAAGTGTTGTCCAGGCATAAATCCAAATGGACTGTTTCCTTATTGCCTGAATCCTATCATTTTCTTGTACTTTTCTTTACATTTTTTTCTTCCCTTGCCAGCCATTACCTTTTATCCACCTGCCCTTACACTGAAAACATTCCCTTGTAACAAAGAAAAATAATAAAGCAACAATTTAACAGCATATGCTGCATTCTGTACCCATAGTTCCCCACCTCTACTGGGAGGAGGGAAGTATGTTTTCACATCAAAGCCATTCATTGTAATTAGGTCCTGGCTTCCTCAGTGCTATTCTGGCTTGCATTATTGTAGTCAGTATCCATACTGGGCTCAATGTTTTTTTGCTCTTCATCAGTTCTTATAGGCCATCCTATGATTCTTTCTCTTAATTCTTTATATGTGTCATTTCTTCTACCACAATAATATTCTTTTAATTCAAACAACAGAATTTGTTCAGCTATTCTCCACTCAGTGGGCACATAATTTACTCCTATGTTTTTGCTGCCCCTAACCCCTTCCCCAAGTTCAGTTACAAATATTTCTGAGGTTTTTGTGCCTTCGATTTCCTGGCATAGTCCATGGTAGTAAACTTCCTGAATAAAAGAGAATGAATGATTTTACTTAGAGACAGCTGGTGGCTGATTCTAGAGACAGGAAAACCCGAGTTCAAATCTAGACTCAGACATTATTAGTTGTGTGATTCTGGGCAAGTAACTTAACCTCTGTCATCTCAAGTGAGAATCAAAAAAGATAATGTTGGTAAAGTGCTGCTTGGCTCAGCATCTAGCTGAGCACATAGTATGTGCTTTTAAGTGGTTCAGTAGATAGAAAGCCAGGCCTGGAGTTGGAAGGACCTAGTTCAAATCTGGCCTCAGACACTTCCTAGCTGGGTGACCCTGGGCAAGTCACTTACCCCCCCCCCCCACTGGCTAGCCCTTATTGCTCTTCTGCCTTGGAACCAATCCTTAGTAAGTGTTGATTCTAAGACAGAAGGTGCCAGACAGTTGTATAGTGGTATAGTGGATAGAAGGTCATTGTGGAATCATTAGGGCTCGAGTTCTAGTCCTGCCTTATTCACATACTTGGTAAGTGTATTTGACCTGGGCAAGTCAGTTCAGATCTTAGCTCCCCAGGCAGCTCTCTAAGACTACAGATCATTTTCATGGGAATTGATTTCCAGTCATGCCTCTCCAACCCCATTTTGGGTTTGAGGAGAAGGCTTTGGGTCCCCCTGTGAGTGAGCCTTCCTGATTCTCCTAAGGGAAGTTGTTCATCTTTGCCAATCCTGGAGCTGACATGTAGGGAGGTGTTAGTTTGCCCTGCCAACCTGCAGCCAGCCACCTTGCCAACTCATTGATCATTATCTGAAACAGCACGGGGCCAAACCCTTGGTCTGCAAGATGCCATGCATTCATTTTGGCAGGGGCAAAAAAAAATGGGTTTGCACAAGTACCTTTATGTGTCGGTTCATTTCACAAGTTTTGTTTTTGCAGTTTTGGTGGGGAATTTTCCAGCCCCCAACTTTCTGATTGTCACTGAGTCAGGCAGTGGTTTCCTTCAACAGTGGTGATCATGTTTCTAATATATGATGAGTGCTCAGTTTAAAACCCGGGGTTTAGGGTAGTGAAATGTTGAGTTAATAGTAATGGTGAAAAACGAAAGGAATATCTTCTAAAGTAGGCAGCAAAGTTTCCTATGAATGGACAATAAAGAGGAAGGTATGCTTTCAGGGAAAAGGCAGCCAGCCTGTTCTCAGAAGGGAATGTGGTGAGAACTCTCATTTATGTCCCCAGAGAAGTATTTTGGAGCAATTGGAGATTGTTGGCCCCCAAGGTTGGGCATTGCTAGGGCTTAAGACTGCATAATCCTCGTTATTATTGTTGCTGTTCCACTGTTCTGTTGCGTTGGACTCTTCTGGTACCATATTGTCCATGAGCTTTTCTTGACAAAAATACTGTAGTGGTTTGCCATTTCCTTCTCCAGGAGATTAAGGCAAACAGAAGTGAAGTGACTTACCCAGACTCACACAGCCAGGAAGTTTCTGTTTTGGACTCAGGACTTCCTACCTCCAAGCTCAGTGCAGTATCCACTGTGCCACCTAGCTACCCTTGATAATACACTAATTTAAATTTACAACCTAGGAGGAATAACTAATATACTGGATAATGGGTTTTTAAAATAGGAGAAGCTAGTATAGTAGGACTGAATCTAATAAAAAGGAAATTAAACAGGAGTCAATATTGCCTTTCTTTTGTGTTTTTAAAAAAAGCCAAATTCACAGACATAAAAAGCAAACAGTATAGCTAGATGGCAGATCTTAGGGTTTGGGCTCATAGCAACCTAATTTTATCCTTCACTGTTAAAAAGAAGGCAGATAGTAAATCATATAAGCAACGTTTTAATTATCTGGAGACACTAAGGCATAGAAGATCTAGCAATTGGTTGGGAACCAAAAGACATGATGCCAAGTACTGTTCCTGAATATAGTAGGATGCTCAAACCAATAGACAGGACAGCTCTCTTGTCCCTGGTCCACCATTCCCAACCTTTAAGTATTATTATACTTCCTAGTATTAAGAAACTGGGGGATGTGGACATTTTTTTCAGTAGAAATAGGGCATATTGAAAATATTATGGAATCTGATTTTTAAAAACTTTTTCCTTTAAGCATCAGTTCTAAAGCAGAAGAGTACTAAGGGCTAGGCAGTTGGGGTGAAATGACTTGCCCAGGGTCACACAACTAGGAAGGGTCTAAGGTCAAATCTGAACCCAGTTCCTCTGAACTCCAGGCCTGAAGCTCTATCCACTGCGCTATCCTCTGGAATCTAATTGAAGCAAATATTTGCTTCCAAAATTTTGATGCTGTCTGTCTACAGAATTTACTGTATTGAGAGAGGGTAGGACTAGAATGCAAAAACCACCATTTGGCCTAACCCATAATACAGCCCAGAAAAGTCTCCAGTTTCCTTTTCCCTTCTTTCTCATGTTTTCTAGGCTGGAACCCATTATTTCCAAATCAGATAATACTGTGAAACAAACATAAGTGTAAAAACTTAGTCAGCACTCATGGTAGATAGCCAATAAATAACCAAGTGATGAGTATTTATTAAGTGCCTGCTAGGATTCATGATAGAGATGGAGAAACAAAAGTGAGAAATGAAATCAATCCCTAACTTGCAGAGATCTTCCATTCTAACAGAGGAGACAAATACTTCTATGGTTTTGTGATGCTGTTAGTTTCGTTGCTGAAGTGATGCCCATCTGTGGTTGCCTCACTATGGGGATTCCCAGAACCATGTTCTCCTCCAGACCCACCACAGAGTGGGGAGCTTTTCTCTAAAGCAGGCCTCTTCACCTGAGAACCTGTGTGCTTGCTTGTTTCATATTTCTATACTGGTATTTCAATAGAACTGGTTTCTTTTGTAATAGCATCCCTTTTGTTTTGTGCATTTTAAAACATTATTCTGAGGAAAGTGGGCCTTCTAGACAATCTGATAGGATTCTGCAGATCTTTTCTGAAGTAATCTCTCCCTCTGTTTCTTTTGACATTTCCAGAAAGTCACTGAATTGTACCAGTTCAAATTCCAATACACAAAGGAAGGACCCAAAATGGATTTTGTCAGGTAAATTCTCATTTTCAAAATGTAATTAAAGCCATTGTAATCAGCCTCAAATATTATCATTCCCAGAAGGGTTGACACCTGACAGGGATGAGGTGAGATCCAGGAGAGACATTCTCCCTTTGCATCCTCCAGGGTTTCGTCATGTCATAGTTCTTGAAGACTGCACACAGACCATGATCTGTGAAAGGTCTTCCCAAGTTGGAAAGATTACTAACCTAGAAGGATGCCCACAGGATGATGAATTTTTCATTCATAGCCATTCAAAATTGCCATCTACTAAATCATAGAGGAGTTGCAGTCTACGCTGAGAGAAGATCCCCAGAGATGCAGTCAGGGGTTCTCTTCCCCCAGACTTCCAGGGGATTGCCTGAATGGAAGAATGAGGACTGTGGGCATGCTCCACTGGGGAGGCACCACTACACCTGAAATCCTAAAATCAAGTTAAGAAACAGATAAGACTGAAACAAATAGAAGTTCTTTGAGAACAAGGGGCAAGTTATACACATCCCTTTTTACTCCCCACAGTGCATTCAGAAGCACTGTGAACATCCTGTAAGCATTCAATAAAATAATTGTTTAACTGTATTGATAATATGACACACACACACACACTTGTTCTAAACAACAATAATTATTTAGATTGTATACTTAGTTGGATCTGTGATCTCTTCAGCTATTTTCTCGACCTCCGAAGATTATGTTCTCTGAAGTATAGGATCTGGGCAGAATTGGAAAGCACCACAGAGGCCATGAAGTCCAATTTAGAAGTATAGAGATACTCCCAATGTGGGGTAAACCTTACTTTGATTCTTTTAGTGTTTATCAATGACAGAAGTGGATGAGCAGAGATTGGATGTTGATCAGAAATGTTTTAGAAGGGATACATGAGTCAGCACCTTTCCAAGGTGCCTTCGAACCCTGAAATTCACTGATCTTGTGCTGATGTAATCAGTGAAGCAGTCGTATTCAAGTGAAAATTAGGGCTTAATGGTAATTTTCTGGAAACAGGGGTCCTAATTTGAATTTGGTCACTACTTGCTTACATTGGCATTATTCACTCTTCCATTAGAAGAATGTAATTCATAGAGAAATGCAGTGAAGAGCTAGTTCTTATCGTTCTTTCTCAGTGGTCCTGAAGGTGAATCATGGATGAGAGGTGTAACCTTGTCAGGTTGCCAAGTTTCATAAGGATGGAGTTTGACATTTTCAGTGGCTCCTGGAGGGCCATTTCTGGCAGGAATTGCCTTGGTTATATACTGTATAAGTCTTAACATAATTCAAGGAGGAAACCCTGGAGTGATGTCATAGAATCCTGGCATTTAACAATAGAAGAGACCTCAAAGTCATCCAATCCAATGCCTTTATTTTATGGCTAAGGAAGCTGGAATCCAAAGAAACTAATTAGTGAAGCAGAACTAGAGCCCAGAGCCCCAGATTCCTAGCCTGAGGTTGTTTCCGCTTGCTCACAGTCACTTCTACACTACAATGCATTTTGGACTTCACAGGTGTGGGGTTCTTTCTAACAGTGCAGAGTCCTGGCCGGTCACAGCATAGACTCTCAATAGGCATCCTGTTGGTACATAGAAATAAAATGTTTAAAAATCATTCTACAATGTGTATGGGTCCTAGCTATTGAAAGAAGTCAATAAATGTTTATCAAATGCCTAGTATGTGCTAGACACTCTGCTAAGTGTTAGGGACACAAATGCAGAAATGAAAGGCAATGCCCTGCCAGGAGCTTGTAATCTAAGAAGAGAAGACATCACCCAAGAGAAAGCTGAAAAGGGGCAAAGCGGGTATTGTAGAGAAGTCAAAGAAATCAAAGATGAGGGCAGCTGGGTGGGAAAGGAGAGGAATAATTACCTCCATATCACAGCCCAATGTCTTTCTTATACATTCTTTGTCCTTTGGCATGAATGGCCACTCCTCTTGGACGAGAATGCCGATATTTCATGTTTCTGAGAATATCCCTGTTGCTCTTCTACTCTCGTTATAGCTCTACTACCAGCTTTGAGAGTGGGACAACTAGTGAGGAAATAAAGAAAGCGAGCATCCTTCTCATCCGCAAATTGTATCTGCTGATGCAGAATCTTGGACCTCTTCCCAATGACATTACACTGACCATGAAACTCTTCTACTACAATGAAGGTACGTGGAGAGCTCTGTAGACCATTGCCTTTCCTGTTAGGGTTCCATGAGCACTTAGGAGCCATGTCTGTGGCAGCAGACTGTCTCTGGTTAAGGTGAACGACCTACCATGTCCCCATACCTACTCCATTCATGCTTTCTCATTTCTCTTTGCAGTGACACCAAATGAATACCAGCCCCCTGGTTTTAAGGAAGGGGAGAGTGCCCAAACTTTCCTGTTTGAGGGAAATCCTGTCAGCTTGAAGCTAGGCTTTGTTTCCACTCATTTTCACAATGTAAAGGTGAAAATCATGACTGAGAGCCAGCGGATGATGAATTTGGGCAGCAATATTCTTCAGGAGAATAGCATTACTGAGATCTCCCACCAAGGCCTAGACTGTGATGAAGAGGATGACGAAGGCAGTGTTAGTGTAAGAAAGGACTCAAGACGCTTCCTTTATTTCCATTTGCCAAATGTGTATCAGTGCTGTGGTCCTATACGAGGTCCTATGGAGGGTAGAGTGCTAAGGAAAAAAAAGAAAAATAGACAATTCCAGGCCTCAAGGAGTATGCAATCATATTTGGAAAAGACCGTTTCCGTTCAGAGAGAAGTACTATTGGAATGTTATCAAATTGGTCATATAAGAAAGCCTTTTAGATAGGTTTTTTAAAAACCCTTATCTTCTGTCTTAGTACCAATTCTAAGACAAGAGCAGCAAGGGCTTAAGTAATTGAAGTTAAATGGTTAAATGACTTGTCCAGGATCACAAAACTAAGAAATGTTTGAGACCAGATTTAAACTCAGGTCTTCTAAGCTCCAGGCCTGGAACAGTCAGTCTCTATCCACTATGCTACCTAGGTATACCTGATATGTTTCTTTTATTAGATATTTTAACTAGAAGTGGGAAATTTTAATTATTTTTCAAAATTTTATTTATAAATGGCAGATTTACAGTTCTACTTTCATGAATATAGAGAATTAACTCTCATTGCTTTAAGGGGATTTCAAATCAGACATCAGGAAGATTTTTCTAGGATTCTCAGAGTTGAGAAGAGGCCTGTGAAATCTTTTTAGGAGACTTTTCAGAATAGGCAGGCAGTCAGCCAATACCATTTTTGGAGCTCCTGCTATATGCAAAGCACTGGGCCAAGAACTGGATTTACAAAGAACATACAAACAACCTTGTATGAACAAACCATATACAGGATTTATTCAGTTGTGTCTGACTCTTTGTGACCCCATTTGGGTTTTTCTTAGCAGAAGAAACTTGGCAGAAAACCTGGAGAGATTGCCATTTCCTTCTACTTAATTTATAGATGAGGAAACTGAGGCCAGCAGAGTGAAGTGACTTTTCCAGGGTCACACAGCTAGTGTCTGAGACTGGATTTGAATTCAGGAGGATGAATGGTGTAATGCTAAATAAAACCCATGGTTTCAGCCTTTGTAAATTTATAAGTATGATCAGTGGTTTCTATTTGTCTTTGGACTTTAGAAATGGTTTTGAGAGGCAGTTGAATTAAACAATTAAAATTATTTTGAGAGACTTTTTTATTGACTAGGTTAGAAAAAAAACCCAATAAATTGACAGACCATTGGTCCCTTCAACAGCCAAACAACCCAAACAGCAAGAACAACAACCAAAGACACAGAAGCTCCTCCAGGCAGATCTATAAATACAGTTTTAAGAGCAGATTATTCATCCCTTCACTTGAACATTCCAAGACATCTTTAATTGGTAAATGGCTAATTAGGAGGTAGTCCATCAGACTCTCAACTCTTCCCAACTCTACTTCTAGGCCATGGCTGAGTTCCTATTTCTAGGGGTTTACCGTACTTCAGCATCAGTGTTCATCCCTGTTCAAAAGAGTGGCTTTCCCAATGAGAACTTTAGAATGTGAATTTATTATTCATATTAAAATGTAGATTAGACATTATTAACCTGTTTTCTTCAATATCTGCTTTTGAAATTTCTATCTAGTCCTACTCTGATGTCTCATGGTGTCAAATAAGTCTGGGTTCTCAAAGGCCATCTGGCTGGTTCTACTATGTTGAAAAAACTTTGGATAAGGTCTGGCCAATAGAATGACAGTTTTATTATGATTTTATTTTGCTTATTTGCTAATTTGTTGATTTGGTTTTCTGTTCTCTTTTAGAAAATCAGATTGGCTAAAGGTTTTTCAGTTTGAGATTCTTTTAGTTCCATATGTAATGTCTATAATTTTTTATGGGGGAAGAGGTTTCATTTTATCTCTTCTTCCTCACCTTGCCTTGTGTTTATTTATTTTTTATTTATTTGCTGGCTTTCTAGTTTTTGAAATGCTCATGATTGATTCTTCTGTATATTTGTAGGCAGCTAATCTCCCCAAAGACTTTTTAACTGGATCCCAGAAATTTTAGCTTGTTTATTCAGTATCATTTTCTGTCACATAATTATTGTTTCTGTTGTCAACTTGGAAAAACACAGAACTGTAGTCAGCAAAACCAAGTCTTTAATCAGGAAAGAGATAGTGTTCAATATTCGGCTGCCACACAGTCAAGCACCTAAAAACCACACAAAGTCAAGGGCTCTGGGACTCTGGAACAGTATCTCTGTGAGAATCATGTGCAAGATGATTCTTTGAAGAACAATAAAACCTAGGGATCTGATATATATTTGGGGGAATTAAGCACATCAAACACAACACAGACAAGTTGTAAGAGGGCTTGGGTAAGAGGCTGTGGCCAGAGGCTGGGGTATCAGGGAATGGTCTACCACAATAAATACTAAAAGGATGGGTTTTTTTTTCTTTTTAAACCCTTACCTTCCACCTGAGAATCAATTCTATGTAGTAGTTCCAAAGCAGAAGAGTGGTAAAGGTTAGGCAATGGGGGTTAAGTGATTCACCCTGAGTCACATAGCAAGGAAGTATCTGAGGTCATTTTTGAACCCAGGACCTCCTGTCTCTAGGCCTGGCTCTCAATCCATCGTGCTACCCAGCAGCCCCTTTAAAAGGAATGGTTCTTGCACAAGTGTTAGTCTTTTGGGGATGGATCTCTGATACAATGGGGGAAACGTCTAGAACAAAAAGGGTACTTAACATTTGACTGCATCTACTAGTCCCACCTAAACTAGGATCATTAAGTACTTTTAAGGTCTGTCTTCAGTCTGAAACGGTCAGGTCTGGGATTTCCTAGGGATGAGTTCTCCGGAGACAGGGGCATAATTTGGGGTTCCCCAAAACCCAGTTGACACTGTGATTTGTTCTTTGACCCATTATTGTTAAGCTTCCATTTGGATCTGTGTCTTTGTGCTTGCATAACTCTTTTTTTTAAACTGCATTATGGATTGTAAGTAATATATTTACTCCCCCCCCCTTTTTACATTACTTTGCAATATCTCTATGCTCAATCAGGTGGTCAGTTTTTGCAAAAAATTTATGTGGTACTGAGAAATTTTGCAGTCCTATTTAGAAGATGTTATAAGTCTTTTAATTCTGATGTTTCCATCAATCTGCTCAGTTTTACATTTTCCCTTTTGTTTATCTTTTGTTAGACATCCAAAACTGAGAGAAGTCACTTTTTGTTAACAAAAACCTTCTTGTAACTCAGTTAAAGTTTCCTTCATGAATTTAAATGCCAAAGCATTTAGAGCATATTAAGTTTAATATTGGTTCATTGTCAATAGTTCCTTTCAATATAATCTAATTTCCTTGTTTATCCTTTTTATGTTTTAATGTTTATTTTTTCTTTGATAACGATTGCCACTCCTGCTTTTTTGGATTCTCTTGATGCACAGTAAATTCCTCCCCCTTCCTGACCCCCACAACACCCAGTCTCTCATTATTCTTTGTATGTCTTTGTTTTTTAAATAGTTATTATAAGCAATAGGTTGTGGGGTTTTGTTTTCTTATCCAATCTCTCAGGTTTTTTTTTGTTTTATTGTATTGTTTAATCCCACATTTAAAGTTATGAATTAGGTTTACATTTTAGGACACCCACCATAAATATGGTACTACATTTCTTTAATTATTTAAGCTTAATTAATGTTAAAGCAACCTTATTCCCACTGGCCCTGGTCCTTTCTTTGTCATACTTCCCCCTTCCTATTTCATAGTTTTGCAAGATTTTTTAAACTTTTTTTCCTTACTTTTACCTAGTGATCTAATTCTTGTCCTTTCCCCCTCTCATTTAAGTAGTCAAGTGGAATCTTCTTTCCTCCTTTTTAAAAAGCACTTTTAGTAATATTTTATTTTCTTCCTATTACATGTAAAAACAATTTCTTTAACATCCATTTTTAAAAAATTATTTATTTAGGATATTTTCCCATGGTTAATGATTTTTCCTTCCTCTCTTCTCTACCCCCTCCCTGAACTGATAAGCAATTCCACTGGGTTATACATGTATCATTGTTCAAAATCTAGTTCCCTATTACTCATATTTGCAATAGTGATCTTTTAATGCCAAAACCCCAATCATATCCCCATCAAACCATGAGATCAATCATATGTTTTTCCTCTGTGTTTCTTCTCCCACAGTTCTTTCTCTGGATGTGGCTAGTGTTCTTTCTCATAAGTTCTTCAGTCCTGGGTCATTGCATTGCTACTAGTAGAAAAAGTCTGTTATGTTTGATTGTACCACACAGCGTTTCATTTTCTGTGTCCAAAGTTCTCCTGGTTCTGCTCATTTCACTCCACATTAGTTTCTGGAGGTCTTCCCAGTTCACATGGAATCCCTCCAGTTCATTATTACTTTGGGCACAATAGTATTCCATAACCAACATATACCCCAATTTTTTCAGCCATTCCCCAATTAATAGACACCCCCCCCCATTTTCCAATTTTTTTGCCACCACAAAGAGCGCAGCCATGAATATTTTTGTATGTCGTTTTCCTTGTTATCTCTTTGGGGTACAAACCCAGCAGTGCTATGGCTGAATCAAAGGGCAGGCATTCTTTTAAATCCCTTTGGGCATAATTCCAAATTGCCTTCCAGAATGGTTGGATCAATTTACAACTCTGCCAGCAGTGTATTAGGTCCCAATTTTGGCACATCCCCTCCAACATTTGTCACTTTCCTTTGCTGCCATATTTACCAGTCAACTAGGTAAATAAGGTGGTACCTCAGAGTTGTTTTTATTTATATTTCTCTAATTAGAAGAATTTAGAATACTTTTTCATGTGATTATTGATAGTTTTGATTTCTTCATCTGAGAACTGCCTAATCATATCCCTTGACCATTTGTTGATTGGGGAATTGCTTGATTATTTGTAAGTTTGACTTAGTTCCTTACATATTTGGGAAATTAAACTTTTGTTCGAGAGTTTTATTATAAAATTTTCCCCAATTTGTTACTTTCCTTCTATTTTGGGTTGCATTGGTTTTGTTTGTTCAAAACCTTTTTAATTTGATGTAATCGAAATCATTTTACATTTTGTAATGTTCTCTATCTCTTGTTTGGTCTTAAATTTCTTCCTTCTCTTAAGTCATTCCACCCTGCCTCCATTTGCCTGGAAATCTCTGACCAGGGTCTGTGCCCTTCCAGCATGGGGTGTCAGTTGCTCCCAAGAACCCTGATTCCATTCTTCTTTTTTTTTAATTGACATTATTTTATTTGGTCATTTCCAAGCATTATTCATTGGATACAAAGATCATTTTCTCCCCCCACCCACCCACCTATTCCATAGCCGACGCGCGATTCCACTGGGTATCATATGTCCTGATTCCATTCTTGAGGCAGGATGTGTGGGTGATCTTTAAGTACCTGATCCATGCAGATCATACCTATTGTGGTATCTCTATCTCCTTTTTATAGCAAATATCTCTTTTCCCATAAGAGCATTCATCATCAGTGATGATGACCTCCTCCCACTGGAGCAGATTTTTCCCTTTCTCCTTTTTTCGAATTCCTCTTTTTACCTTCTCTTAAAGGTTCTCTTCCTGAGTGATTACCGTAGTTATTTTCCTCTCATTGTTAGCTTTTTGACTAGATTATTCCTCTCTTCTTCCTCCTCCCCCCCTCACCTTTTTATGTGCCCTCCCATTCTGTAATTTGGTCCCACAAAAATCCTTGATTCACTTGTAGTCAGTATGTGTGAGGTTTAGATAAAAACATTTCAGGTATTATATTTGACTTCTGCTTTCACCCTTGTCTTCTCGTATATATTTAGAAAGAAATCTTTGAATGGCTTCTCTGTTGTTAATTTGTTGGTGGTAATTAATGTACTTAATCATCCTTCTTATATTTCTGTTGTCTAAGTTATTTGAAAAGTGAATAATTTCTTTAGGCTTAGTCTCTTCCTAGGAATGTTTCAAATGCCTCATTTTTATTTTTTAAGTTGAAGTCCATCTTCATTTATAGTTAGGCTCAGATTTGAGGAGTAAGTCTCCCTGGACTGTGTCTTAAGTCCTTTGTTTTTCAGAGCATATCATTATATTTTCTCTTGTTTTTTTTCTGGTGGGTGCAGAATTTCCTTTTCTTCACATCTAGTTCTTTTCCAGGTTGCTTGCAGAATTTGTTTGCCTTTGGAATTATTAAACTTGAGTTCTGGGGCTCAAAAAAACCCAAACCCTATTTTTTCAGGGTCATGTGGCCTGGGGAAAGCAAAAGGTGTCCCTCATGCCTTTCCTCCACTTTACTTCATAGTGTTACCTGTTGTGAATGAAAGAATCCTTCCTCCCTGGACATAGCAGGAAAAAAAGGGTGAGACTGCCCCAGTTAGGAAGTTTTAAAGATGCACCCAGTTCCAGAAGATTTCAATTCATCTATGACTGCCTATTCTGTGTGACTTTCATTAATGTCCTCCATTATGTTCACCATGTCGGTTCCCCCCACAGTTCTAAAGGCTTTCTTGGATTTCTCTTGACATTATCAATACATTGGTGGATCATCTTGGCTATCTCCTTGTCATCACTTGCCTAATGCCTACCCAAGTTTGAGAATGATATGACCCTTCATTATCTAATTGTTTTGTGTTATAACCTTTTTTATTTAGACCATTTTTCCATTTGAAAGTATTATATAGTGTAAGGTGCCTTTTTTCTGCCAGACTGCTTTCCAGTTTTCACTGAAATTTTTATTGAAAAAGAATTCCTTTCACAATATTTTGCTTTCTAGAGTTTATTGAACACTGAGTTGCTGTTCCTAGTTCCCATTTTTCCTAATTATTCTTTTTAAAATTTAATTTAATTTCCTCCAATTACATGTAAAACCAGTTTCTAATATTTTAAAAAGAATTTTGAGCTTCAAATTCTCTCCTTCTACCCCCATCCTGGTCATATGGTAAGCAATCTGTTATAGATTTTACATGTGCAATCATGTAAAACATTTTCCCATATTTATCCTTTTGTGTAAGGACATGAACAAAAAAAATTAAGAAAGTGAAAAAAAGCTTCCTTTGGTCTGGATTTAGACTCCATGGGTTCTTTCTCTGGAAGCAGAGACTTTTTACCATGAGTTTTTTAGGATTGTTTTAGATCATTGTATTGCTGAATATAGCTATACTTCATCATACAGTATTCCTATTATTGTGTACAATATTTTCCTAGTTCTGCTTACTTCCCTCTGCTTCAGTTTCTGTTAAGTCTTTTCATGTTTTTCTGAGCTTCTCTTGCTTATCATTTCTTACAGCACAATAGTATTCCATTACAATCATATACTCATAACTTACTTAGCCATTCCCCAATTGATGGGTACCCCCTCACTTTTCAATTCTTTGCTGCCACAAAAGAGCTACTTTAAATATTTTGGGCTAATAGGTCCTTCCCCTTTTTGTTTTTTACCTCTTTGGGATACAGACCTAGTAATGATATTACTGATTCAAAAGTCTATACTCTTTTGTAGCCTTTTGGGCAAAGGTCCAAATTGTTCTCCCTAATGGCTGATCGGTTTACAACTTCCCCAACAGTGTATTAGTGTCTCAGTTTTCTCACATCCCCTTCAAGGTTTGGCATTTTCCTTTTCTGTCATAATAGTCAATCTGATAAACATGGGGTTTTAATTTGTATTTCTCTAACAATGATTTAGATCATTATTTCGTCATGACTATAAAGAGTTTTAATTACTTTTGTGAAGATTGGATTTAGCTATCTCCTGATTATAACAATAAAGGTACTTAGCTCTTCCTTTATTGTGAAGATTAAATTGTAATTCCCTGATTGTAATAATGAAGGTACTTAGCTCTTCCTTTATTGGGAAGAGTGAATTGTAATCCACAATCTATTTTTAGATTTTAATCCCCAAAATGTGGTAACTCAGTATTTGAAGTAGATCTACCCATTTTAACTACAAAAAGGTGTTAACTACTACAAAAGATGAACTAACCAAAGAAGGTGTTAACTAACCACAAAAGGTATAACTAACCACAAAAAAGGTATAAACACCCACTTCATGCATTGAGTGGGAGGTCTGTGAGCCACAGTATGAAAGAATGGGCAATCCTGGAGAGGAGTTTCTGCTGTGATTGGTAGACCTGAAATTTAGGGGAGGTGACACAAGAGAAAAAGGTCTTTAAATAGAGGAAACAGACTGAAGAGAACAGTCAGTCACCTGGGCTTGGAGTGAAGGATCAGTCTCTCAGAGCTGGAGGGAAGATAGACACTTGAGGAGAGACTGGAAGATGGACACTCGGACTTGGCTGTGCAACTGGACCCTGGGAAAAGCTCAGGCAGGAGACCTCAGATTGCTTTCTTTTTAGACGGTCACCATTGGTGAGTGAAAGGCTGGCTTAGTAACCCCACTGGGGTGTGAACCTCTAAGAAAGGCCCATGGTCTTGCGATTCTTTTCCCTGATTAGGGCCTTAGAATTTCTACCTGGCTCAGAGGAAGCCAGAGTTTTTTTTTCCTCTCTCTCCCTTTATCTCATTCTTTAATATCTTCTCTCTATTAAATAAAACTACCATAAATTCCATTCTACTTTAGTAATTCATTTTGGGATTTAGAAATTAAATCCCTAGTTACCACCAGTTTAAATATTCAAGTCCAACCACAATTAAATTTAACACTTTTGAGAACTGCCTGTTCATACATTTTGACCATTTATGAATTGGTGAATGACTTGTGTTCTTATACATTTGTCTTAGTTATATGTTTGAGAAATGAGGCCTTTATGTGTCAGGATTTTTTAATTCCTTTTGTCTATTTTGAGTTAATCAAGCACTAAAAGTACCCCTACTTAACACTTAATAAGTCACTAAGTAAGAGAGTTTACAAGTCACTTAGTAGAAAAAAAAAGTTCCCACCTCAAAGGCCATACACATTGCCCCTTCTTGGACATTGCTAGGCAAATTGGGAGGTTGTGATTGGTTCCTATGAAGTGAATCAAACTTTGTTTGATTATTTCTTGATGTCTCATAGAGTCCTTAGTTTCCACTTGCTCAATTCTAATTTTTACAAAATTTTTTTGGATGAGCTTTTTTTTACCTTCTTCTACATTTGTCCAATTTTACTTTTTAGAGAGTTCTTTTCCTCAATGAATGTTTGAACTTCTTTTTCTATATAACCAGTTCTCACTTTTAAGGAGTTTTTCTCTTCAGTGCAGTCCCCCACCCCCATTTGATCTATTCTGCTTTTTAAGGAATACTTCACTTCAGCATTTTTGTTCCTCCTTTACCAAGCTATTGACTCTCTTTTCATGATTTTCCTGTATCACTCTTTTCCCCAATTTTTCTTCTGCCTGTCATATTTGATTTTGGGAATCCTTTTTGAGCTCCTCCATTAATTATTTTTGGGCTTGAGAGCAATTCCTATTTTTCTTGGAGACTTTGGATGCAGCAGTTGACTTTGTTGTATTCTTCTGAGTTTGTGTTTTTGTTTTCCCTGTCACCAAAAAAACTTTCTGTACTTAATTTCTTTTTTGTTGCTTATTTTACAATATTTTTCTTTTCTTTCAACTTAAAGAACTGTTAACATTGGGCTCTATAACTGTGGAGAAGGAAGCACTATTCCAAGCTTCAGGTTCTTTGTGAAGCTCCCTTCAGTGATACTTCTGGGGATCTATAATTTTCCAATAGGGCATGATGTAAAGAGTATATTTAATACTTTCTCAGTCTGTGCTCTGGTCTGTGAGTAACCCCATATACTCTTTTTCCACATTAGAACTGTAGCCAAAGTCCCCTGCTCCTCTGTGGCCACCATCACTGGTATATGCTAGGACTTCTCCTCACCCTGACACCACAACCCGGAATTGTGACCTGGGTCTTAATTTAGGCAATGTGACAAGAAATTTATGCTCAGAACCAGCAAAATGGCCCCTGCTATCTACTTCAGAGAAGTTATCTGACTCCCCTCTTTACCATCTGTTGCTGAGAGCTGAGATCTCCAGAAGCTTTTTGCTGCTGATTCAGTTACCTCCAAGGCCCGTTGCCACACTGTAGCCTAACTTAGCATGCTGCTTTGTACTCCACTTTCACCTAGTGCAATATATCTTGTGTGCTGGCCTTCTAAGTTGTTTTGGGCTGAAAAATTATTTTGTCTCATCTTTTTGTGGGTTATACTGCTCCAAAATTCTTTTTGAGTTACAGTTTTTTGGACTGTAATTTGGTAGAGATCAGATGGGTATGCCATCTTGGTTCTACCCCTCTCTAATTACACTTACTCTAGTAAATTCTATTGGTTTTCTTTTCTAATTTTTAACCAGTGACAAATAGTTTTGATAAATTGGTAAAAACAAGAGTGCTATTACTATTTTTCTCATTGTTTTCCATTCTCATTCTTTTGTATTAATTTTTATATATTGTTTATTTCTTTAATAATATAATAGCTTAGCTGGTATAGTTCCAAATCTGCAGATTAACTTAGTTTGTATTGTCCTTTTGGTTATATGGGCATGATTCAATCATAAACATTAAAAATCTCTTTAAATGTCATTTATTTCTGTAAAATGCATTTTGTAATTGTGTTTATATAATGGCCTGCAAGAAGACATAACACAAATACAACAAAAAACTCATGAAGGAAATAAAAGTGAAAGATGGCAAGCTTTGATCTATAATCTAATTCCAACAGTTCCTTCTTTAGCTGTGGATAGCATTTTTCATCATGAGTCCCTTGTCGATCGCTTAGATCACAAAATCTTAGATCTTGCTTTGCTGATAATAGTTTAGTCCTTCACATTTGATCATAGTACACCATTTCTGTTCCTGCATACAGTGTTCTCCTGGTTCTCAATTCACTTTTCATCATTTCAATCCTTTCCAAGTTTTTATGAAGTCATCCTGTCTGTCACTTCTTATGGTGCAATAGTATTCCTTTACAACCATATAACACAACTTATTCAGCTACTCCCCAAGTTATGGATATCCCCTCAGTTTCCAATTCTTTGCAACTACAAAAATATCTGCTAAAATTTTTTGGAACAAGTAGGTCCTTTTCCTTTATCTCTGAATTTTTGGAGATTCAGATCCACTAGTGGTATTGCTGGGTCGCAGGATATGCATAGTTTTGTGGCCCTTTGAGTGTGGTTCCAGATTGTTCTACAGAATGTTGTATCACTTTGGAATTCCACCAACAGTATATTAGTGTCCCAATTTTCTCACACACACACCCCAACATGTATAATTTTCCTTTTTGGTCATATTAGCTAATCTGATAAGTGTGTGAGGTAGTATCTCAGAATTGTTTTAATTTGTATTTCTCTAATCAATAGTGATTTGGAGAATTTTTTTCATATGACAATAATTAGTTTTAATTTTCATCCTTTGAGAACTGCCGGTTCATTATGCTTTGACCATTTTTTTTTTCAGTTGGAGAATGCTTTGTATTCTTACAGATTTGTCCCAGTTCTCTATATATTTGAGAGATTAGGTCTTTATCAGAGACATTTGCTATAAAATTCCCTCCCTTCCAATTTGTTGTTTCCCTTCTAATTTGATTGATTTACTTTTGTTTATTTAGAAACAAATTTAATGTAATCAAAATTATCCATTTCATTTTTCATAATGTTCCCTATGACCTGTTTGATCATAAATTATTCTCTTAATAATACTGACAGGTGAACTTTTCAGCATCACCTTAATTTGTTTCTAGTGTCATCCCTTATTTCTAGATCAAGTATCCATATGGACTTTATCTTGATGCATGATGTGAAATGTTAGTTTAAGCCTAGTTTCTGGCATACAGCTTAACAGTTTTTCCAGCAGTTTTTGTCAAATAGTTAGTTCTTTTCCCCCAAAGCTTGCATCTTTGGGTTTATCAAACCTTTGGGAGCCATCCAGCAGTCTCCCTGAGGGTGAGGGTTTGATCCGTCTAGATGTGACAATCTGGTTGAATAATGGAGATGAGAAGCACTGTGTCCTCAGGCCCACATGCATAGGCATCACACAGTGTTCTGCTATAGCATGGCGGTTCGTTTGTTATATAGGGTTTCAAGTACATACTTCTTTGGCACACAATCAATTTTCTGCATATACCTTTCCATGGAACTTAACAAGACACATAGCCCTAAGGAGATAATCAACGAAACATCGTTGCTATAGATGAATGGCATAAACAGGGTAATCTAGAGGTTGGTTCTCCCTGACCTAGGAGAATCATTGTTACTCTTGGTTACCTTTCACAATCAATCACAATTACTTAGGAGATGGGTAACAAAACATTTTGTAGCTAGGTACAAGGTTAGAGGGCAATTTAATGACAGACCAGATTTGGGGTTTCCCTCAATTTACAAGTTCTATTTTTCTTGTGTTAATTTAAAGCACCTAGCAATGTTGCCTGGTTTCAGTCCATAAACAGAATTCAGTGGAGTGTGTCTTGAAGGTGATCGATGTTCTTGGCTTGCCTGGCTTGCAATGGGGGTAAATGTAACTTCTGTGGGGAAGGAAGGAGGGGGATAATGATCTTTGGGCTTTAATTCTGTGAATGTAATCTTTTAGGGTAATAATCTAGGGGGATAAAAGTGGGATATATATGTATTGATTCTATAAGTATTTGCTCTTATAGTACTCTCCTGTATTGGGGAGAGAATAATAATCATCCATTATTGAGGAAAGTTAAAGAGAGAGGTCACAGAGGGGCATCAGTGGGGGCCTCATCCTCTGGAGGCTGCCTTGTAGACCCCATTTCCCCAGACTTTGTCAGTCAGTCAGGGTATGATGGCCTCCAACACTGAACACTAGGTTACTATGTTTATTAACTACTGTGTACTGATTTCCTAACCTATTCCATTGATGCACTATTCTTATTTCTTAACCAGTACAAGATTTTAAAATTTTAGTTTGAGATCTGATAGGGCTATACCTTCTTTCTTCATATTTAAAAAAATCTTTATATTCTATTTTAGAATCAATACTATGTATTGGTTATAAGGCAGAAGGATGGAAAGGGCAGGCATGGGGCTTAAGTGATTTGCCCAGCATCATACAGTTAGGAAGTGACTGGGGTCAAATTTGAACTCAGGACCTCACATCTCTAGGCATGGCTCTCAATCGACAGAGCAACCTATCTGACCCCCTTAATGTTTTCTTTAATTCCCTTTATGTTTTTGACCTTTTCTTCTTCCAGATGAATTGTGGTTTTTTTTTTTGTTCAAGGAAATAATTTTTGAATAGTTTAATTGGCATTAATTGAATAGGTAAATTAATTTAGGCATGATTGTGATTTTTATCATATTGGCTCAGCCTATTCATGAGCGATTAATTTTTCTGATTGTTTAGGGCTGACTTTTTGTAGCAATTTTTGGTCAGGAAAGTCTGGAAGTCCTCTATTTCATTAAACATCAACTCCACTCTCCACCCAAAGAATTATGCAATTTTGCTAGGTATGTAATTCTTGGTTGTATTTCTAGATCCTTTGCCTATTGGATTACATCATATTCCATGCTTTCTGGTCCTTTAATATAAGAGTTGCTAGGTCTTAATCTTGAGTGTGGCTCTATAATATTTGAGTTGTCCTTTTTTTCTGACTGCTTGTAGAAATTTGGCTATAATCATCCTAGGGTAGTTTATTTTGGGTCTCTTTCAGCAAGTAATCAGTGGTTTCTTTCAATTCCTATTTTCCCCTCTTGTTTGAGGTTATCAGGGAAGTTTTTCCTGATGACTTATTGTAATGTGGTGTCCAGACACTTTTTTTGATTGTGACTTTAAAATATTCTGATGATTCTTAGATGATTTCTCCTAGATCTCTTTTCCAAATGTGTTGTTTTTCCAGTGAGGTATTTCAGATATTGTTCTATATTTTCCATTCTTTTGATTTTGTCTCATTGTTTTGCTGATGTATTGTGGATTCATTAACTTTTATTTGCCTAATTTTAATTTTTAGAAAGTTATTTTCGTTCTTGAGTTTTATTTGCCATTTGATCCAATCCTTTTTTAGTTGTTTTTTTCTTCATTGTTCATTTGTTTTTGCCTCCATCTCCATGTGGTCCATTCTAGCCTTTTGGGAGTGATTTTCTTCAGTCTTTTTGGTGCCTCCATTTCTTTTAGGAAGTTTATTTCTTCAATAAAATTTCTCCCAGCTATTGAATCTTTCTGGTATTTGACATATGTCTGACTGCCTTTATTTCTTGTGGTGTGTCTTGAGGGATGGGCTTATAGTTTGCTGTGGGGAGGCTTGAAACAGACTTGTCCAGCTAGATTCTGTACCCTGTACTTCCAGTTCTTCTATTGTCTCCTGAGCTGGGCTGTTCTCCTACTTCACTGCTTTAGGGACTCTGTCACTTGATTGCCTTTGGTATCATGGCAGCATGTGGGGTTCATCCAAATTCTGCCAGTTTTCTCAGATACTCTACTCTTTTTACACCACTGAAATGTGTTCCCCTTGCTTTCATTTGTTTTGAGGCAACTTATTTTCTGTGTGTGTGTGTGTGTGTGTGTGTAAGATTTTGGTGTGCAGAACATCCTTTAGTCTACTATCTTAGCTTCTAGCATGCAATCTTCCTGCTTTTTGAAATTGCACATTAGATTATTTCTAGTTTTCAGGTGATATATATTTTCAATGTTATATTTGTATACATATATTTCTCTCTAAGGATTGCCTTAACTATATCCTATATATTTTCTTCTTTTCCCCACTGTTATAGTTTTCTTTGAATTAACTTAGCAATTCAACAAATATTACGTACATACTATACATAAGGCATTGTGCTAGGAACTGAGGAAATACAGTATAAAAAATTAAATAGTCTTTGATTTAAAGAGGCTTACAATTAACTTGAATATAATATAATTATTGTTTTTATATTTTCTTTCACTCATTAAGATATCATTTTAGTCAATGTTTTTCATATTTTCTTGTTTACTAATTTTATTATGTTCTATAACCCTAACATTTCTGCCTTTATACATTAAGCTATAATTAAAATAATATTTTATTTTTCCCAGTACACAACCATTTTAAAAATTACTTTTTTTAAATATTGAGTTCCAAATCCTCTCCCTTCCTCCTTCCCCTAACCCCTCATTGAAAGGGCAAGCAATTTGATATATGATATACATGTATCATCATGTAAAACATATTTTCACATTATGTATGTTGTAAAAGGACACATGGACCAAAAAAACCCCAAGAAAAGTAACGTAAAAAAAAAGTATGCTTTGATTTGCATTCAGATTTCATTTAGTTCCTTCTCTGGAGTTAGATAGTTATTTTCATCATGAGTCCTTCAAAATTATCTTAGATCATGGTATTACTACAAATAACGAAGGCATTCACAGTTAAGCATCATACAATATTACTGTTGCCATGTACAATGTTCTGGTTCTGTTCATTTCACTTTGAACCCATTCAATTAAGTCCAGACTTTTCTGAGAGCCTTCTGGTCCTCATTTCTTATAGTATGAGTATTTCATCATAATCATATACCAAAACTTATTTAGCCATACCCCAATTAGTAGCCATCTCTTTCATTTCCAATTCTTTATTGTCACAAAAAGAGCTGCTATAAATACTTTTGTACATATAATCCCCTTTCCTTCTTTATTAGGCATCCCTTTAGGATATAGACCTAGTAGTGGTATTTCTAGGTCAAAGGGAATACACAATTTTATAGCCCTTTTGGCATAGTTCCAAATTGTTTCCCAGAATAGTTATTTTAGTTCACAGTACCACCAACAGTATATTAGTGTCCCAATTTTCCCACATCCTATCTAGTATTTATTATTTCCAGCATTTCTCTAATAATGATTTAGAGCATTTCCATATGACTCTAGATAGCTTTTATTTCTTCTGAAAACTACCTCTTCATATCCTGTGAACATATATCAATTCTTATAACTTCAACTATGTTACCACTGCTTTTTTAACTTTGGCTGAAGACTAGAAGATTCTCCAACTCTTTACCTTTATTCTGTGTGTATCCTCTTGCTTTAAATGTGTTCCTCATAGACAGCATGTTGTGGGATTCTGGCTTTAAATCCATTCTGCTGTCCTTTTCTGTTTTATGGATGAGTTCATCTTGTTCACATTCATAGCCATAATCACTAACAATGTATTTCCTTTCATCCCACCTTTTCCCTATCTATATTTCTCTTTTCATCCTCTTGCCCCTTCCCTGCTCACAAATATTTTTGTCTCTGACCACCACTTCCCTGAGTTTACCCCCTTTTTTCTATGTGTCCCTATTTTCCAATCTTCCTCCCTTTCCAAACTCCCTACAGGGCAATATGGGTCACTACAGCTGTATGCAGATGTCACTCTCACCACGTCTTATCAGATGCCAATTCTGATGAAAGCAAACCTAAAGCACTGCCTGCCACTCCCCTATCTTCTTCACTTCATTGACTCGTGCACTCATGCACCACCCCATGTGAGACACTGTATCCCTAGTTCTCTCTCACTTTATCTTTTCCCAGTATACTCCTCATCCCTTGATTTTGTTTTGCTTTAAAAAAAATGATCCCATCATACTCAATTCACTTCCAGTTCCCTATCCATGTATGCTCCTAGTCATTGCTACAATAGTTATAAAGTTCCAAGTCATCTTCCATTTTCCCAAGTATGATACCTAAGCAATTCAGATATCCCAGGTATCTTAAGTACCATAGGCATCCAAAGTATTCCAGTTATTGCCTTATGTAGTAATTAAATCAATTTAACTCTGCTGTTTCCTTTGATTACTTAAGTACCCAAAGTATCTCTTGTATCATAGAAATCTTAAGTACCCCAGTTCATGCTTTCCCATGTAGGAATGCGATCAGCTTAAACTCACTGAGTCCTTTAGTTTTTTCTTTTTTTTTTTTGCTTCTCTTGAGTGTTGAATTTGATCATAGAATTTTATTTTTAGCCCTGGTCATTTCTTCATGAATACCTACAAGTCCTCTATTTCATTAAATGTGTATTTCTTCCCCAGGAGTGTTAGGCTCAGTTTTTCTGGATAGATGATTCTTGATTGTAGTCTTAGATTCTTGCCTTGTGGAATATCTTCCATGCCATTATTGTAGAAGCTGCTAGATCCTGTGTAATCCTTATGACTCCACTATACTTGAATTTCTTTTTTCCCTCCTTGCTGTTTGCAGTTTTCTCCTTAGCCAGAGAGTTCTGGGACTTGGGATAGTCCTAGGACTCTTTAATTGGGACTCTTATCAGGTAATGAGAAATTCAATTTCTATTTTCCCGTCTTGTTGGAGAATAGCAGGGCAGTTGTTCCTGATCATTTCTTGCAGTATGGTGTCCACTCTTTTTTTGATCATGGTTTTAGGCAGTCCAATGATTCTTAGGTGATTTCTCCTGGATCTCTTTTCTAGGTCAGTTGTTTTTTCAGTGAGATATTTTAGATTTTCTTCTATTTTTGCATCCCTTGGAATTTGTTTTATTGTTTTCTGTTCTCCTATGGAGTCATTAATTTCCATTTATCCAATTCTAATTTTAGGGAGCCATTTTCTTTTTTAAGGCTTTGTATTTCCTTTTATAGGGAGTCATTTTCCTGTTTGAGGTTTTGTATTTCCTTTTTTAAAGAATCTGTTTTCTTCAGTGAATTTTTGCTCTAAGCTATATTGACTTTTTCCTATCTTTTTTAGTAATTTTTCTTGTAAGTCTCTTTTGGTTTTTTTTCTATGATCTTCTGGAGCTCTTACAGGAATTTGGACCTGACATCCTTTCACCTGTAAAAACTAAATTATAATCTCTAATGATAAAAATATTTTATTTTATGAGGTTTATTAAAGATCATTAGAAATCAAGGAATAAAGAGGATGCAAAATAAAAATCACGTGCCCATGCTGGTTAGCCTTTTTCAAAATTTCTCTACCTTACCACCACTGAGTCTACATAATGCCCAAGAGAGAGAAAGAGACTCAATGCCCACTCTCTTTATCCTCTGTCTACAGGAAATGTGTAATGACAGGAAGTCAGTGGGCTCTTGGGATATGTAGTTCTTTTTTAGGGTAACAGATTTTCAATTATACATACCTTTGAGCATTCACACATTTCTTTTTTGTTATTGCTATTGTCTTCTGAGCTTGCATTTTGGTCTTCCCTTTTGATAAACTACCTATCCAGGGTCAGGCCTTTTCTTTGTCTTTCACTTTTTTGGAGGGGAGGGGTTAATGATCTTGTCTATATGTTAATGCTCAGATCCACTTTTGGGATAGAGGGGGTATTGTCCCTTGGTTCTTCCAGGTGCTACATGTACTGAATTTACTTGAATTCTACTTCTTAGCTGCCAGCTCCCCCTGGTGTTATGAGGACTAGGGCTATCATTTTGCTGAGGGTTCCCTTGGCTGTGCTTGTACCAATATGGTCCTCAAAGTCCTCTGCATATATTTGTACCAAGCCTCTATTCATGTTGATAATTCCTCTATTCTCACCTCTTACCCCAGTGAGATGAGTCTTTCCTGCTACCCCCCTCTATGTTTTCTTTGACTTAAACCCTGATTCATTATGTCTTCTGTTGGTTCTATTACACCAAACTTTGTTTTGAGGTGTTTTTATCTTTTGTGATTATTTGGATGTGGGTTTGGCTATAACTCAGAACATTCCTTCCTGCCATCTTGCCTGCTGGAGGTGGAAATCCTAACTCTCTTCTACTTTCTTTCTAATTTTGGCTCCATTGGTTTTCCAATCCCTTTTTAATTTAATGCAATAAAAATATTCATTTTACATCCCTTTAATCACTCTGTCTCTTATTTGGTCATAAATTCTTCCCCTATTCATAGATTCATATGCCCCTAACTAGCTTGTGGTATCACACTTTATGTCTAAATCATATACCCATTTTGACATTATTTTGGTAGACAGTGTGAGTTGTTTGTCTATACCCAGTTTCTACCAAATTGTTTTCCAGTTTGCCCAAAAATTTTTTGCTAAATATTGAGTTCTTGATTTTAAATATTTAAATTCATGAAACAGTAGATTGCTATAGTCATTATTGTATATTATGTACCTAATCTAGTCTGCTAATTCACCAGCCTATTCCTTATCTGGTGCCAGAGCATTCTGATGATTACTGTTTTTTATATAGTTTGAGATCTGGTACAACTAAGCCACCTTCACATTTTTTTCCATTGATTCCCATGATATTTTTTATATTTTGCTCTAACAGATGAATTCTGTTCTTCATTTCTTATTTCATAATATTATTATACATTATACAATATTATACAACCATCTACTATAGCTGTACTATAGTTGTATAATATTCAAGACTATACAGCCATCTACTATAACCTTTCCTTTTTTTTTCAGTGTAGAGTTGACTATTTTTAATTGTAATGAATGGTGAAAGATAATCAAGGAAGTCCCCACACCCTTCAATCTGAGCCCAAAAGAAGACTATAGGAAGTATGGAGCAAAAGGAAAGCATAGATAATGATTCACCCAATATTTGGCCATCTCAGGGGGTGGCCTTGATTGATGGACATCCCCTAAGTTTCCAA
This sequence comes from Monodelphis domestica, assembly GCF_027887165.1. Taxonomy (NCBI): domain Eukaryota; kingdom Metazoa; phylum Chordata; class Mammalia; order Didelphimorphia; family Didelphidae; genus Monodelphis; species Monodelphis domestica. The sequence goes on along the minus strand of NC_077229.1, from coordinate 20,777,505 downwards.
ATCTTTGCCACTACAAAAAAAGCTGCCCCAAATTGTGTGTGTGTGTGTCCTTTTCCTTTTATTTATCTGGCATATAGACCTAATTGTAGTATTGATGGGTCAAAATGTATGCATAGTTTATTTTAAAGGCCCTTTGGGCATAATTCCAGATTGCTCTTCAGAATGGTTGAATAGATTCATAGCTCTACCAGCAGTGTATTAGTGTCCCAGTTTTCCCACATCCCCTCCAGCATTTATTATCTTCCCTTTCTGTCATATTAGCCAGGTGTGAGGTAGTATCTCAGAGTTCTTTTAGTTTGCATTTCTCTAATCAGTAGTAATGTAGAACATTTCTTCATATGACTTAGTTTTGATTTCTTCATCTGAGTACCTATTTATATCCTTAACCATTTAGTAATATTTTTATTTATACAGATAATAACATCTATTTTCCACACAAGTTCTCCTAAGTTACATGATCCTTCCCTCCCTTCCTTTTTCCCTTTTGGTGCTGCCAGACAGTTCCATCTGTGTTATGCATATATTATCATTTAAAACATTTCCAGGAGGTGGAGTCAAGATGGCAGCATAGAAGCAGCAAAAGTTCAGACCTCTGAATCCCCTTCCTTACCAATTACAAACTAAATGCACCTAGGGGACTGAAAATTAAGCCTAACAACAAGACAGAGCCAAGGAACTCTCCTGCTGGACTCAATCCAAAAGGTACGCCTCCAAAAGCTGGAATTTGAGAACACTTTGTTTTAAGGGGAAGGCAGAAGGAAGGTCCCAGGAACCCTCCCCTCCCCACCTTGAGTGCTAAGCCTCCAGTGGCATTGGGAACCTCTGGGTGGGCAAAGGTGCTTGTCTGGAGGGTGTACCTTGCAGGCAGGGCTGTGCCAGGCTCAGAGCATCAAATACAGGCAGTGGGGAAGGAGCTGGAGAGGGAACGCAGAGCAGGCAGCCTGGTCACAGCGGCAGAGACCCTCCATATTGCTCCAGCCTTTCAGGAGGTTTTGACCTCAGAGCACATCCAGCCCAACCCAGCTGAACTTAATCCCATCAAAAGTCTTCAGAGGTCAGGGAAGCCCAAGCTCCAACACCCCTCCCCCATATACTGCATGGAGAGATCTTCTGTCAAAGCTCCAATAGAGGAGACTGACAGAAAATCCCAAAACCAAAAAAAAAATGAGAGGAACAAGAGCAGAGACAAATACAGGGAGTAAAGAAGGGGTTAAATATGAGCAAACAACAGAAAAAGAAGAAAGAAATTACAATAGACAACTTCTATACAGGCAATGAATAAAGAGCAAATGGAACAGAGTAGGAGGGATCATCAAACGATAAATCAGAAATCCCAGCAAATTGGATACAGGCTTTGGAAGAAATCAAAATTCAATTCAAAACACAGTTAAGAGAGGCTGAAGACAATTGGGAAAAGAACTTAAAAACTAAGATAAGTCATCTGGAAACAGAAAATAGTGTCTTGAAAGCCAAAATCAACCAGCTTGAAAATTAGGCAAAGGAGATGAAAGATGAGGTAAAGATGATGAAAGATGACCTCCCAAGAAAATCAGACTAGAAGGAGAAGGATGACCAAAAAGCCAGGGATGAAATCCAGTCTTTAAGAACCAGAATACAACAACTAGAATTAAGTGATCTCACAAGGCAACAGGACACTATAAAACAAAAACAAAACAATGAGAAAAATGAGGAAAATATGAAGCATCTCATTCACAAAACAGAAGATTTAGAAAATCATTCGAGAAGAGACAATTTAAGAATCAATGGTCTACCAGAAGACCATGACAAAAGGAAAAGCCTGGACATAAGACTACAGGAAATTATTCAAGAAAACTTCCTCCATATTCTAGAACAAGAGGGAAAAGTGGAGATTGAAAGAATCCACATATCACCTCCTGTACTTAATCCCCAACTGACAACACTCAGGAATGTTATAGCCAAATTCAAGAACTATCAGACCAAAGAAAAAATATTACAAGCTGCCAAGAAGAAGTTATTCAGATACCATGGAACCATAGTGAGGATAACATATGATATGGCTGCATCTACACTGAAGGACCTAAAGGCATGGAATATGATATTCTGGAAAGCAAGAGAACTAAGTCTACAACCAAGAATCAACTACCCATAAAGACTGACTATATTCTTAGAGGGGAAAGTATGGTCATTCAACAAAATAGAAGAATTCCAAGAATTTGTAAAGAAAATACCAGACCTGAACAGAAAATTTGATGTCCAAGCACAGAACTCAAGAGAATCATCAAAAGGTAATTAAAAAAGAAAAACAAAACAAAACAAAACTTTTTTAAGAGACTCAATAAGTTAAAATGACATGTATCTCTATAAGAAAAGAGGTCATTGGTAACTCTTAAAAAGTGTTGTTATCACCTGGGCAGCTAGAAGAATTACACTTAGAGGGAACAGTGACAAACTGTATAGGATGAAAGGACAAGACAGAAATAGGTACATAGATATATGCATGCATAAAGACATATACATATGTATATACATATATGTATACAACTAGAGCTAAAAAAAAAGGTTCATACTAAAAGAAATGGAAAAAGAAACAAATGGGGGTAAACATATATCACAGAGAAGCTCATGGAGGGAGGGGGGAGAAACATCAATACACTGGAAAGGTAAAGCGGTTGGAGATAGGAAATACTCAACTCTTACATGCATTGAAATTGACCCAAAGAGGGAAGAACAATCCAATCCAATGGGGCAGAGAATAGATTCGTGCCCTATAGGGGAGTATACTGAAGGGTAACAAATGGACTGGTGGGGAGGGAAGCAGTATAAGGGAGGGAGAGGGTGGGGGTAGTTTTAAAAAGATTGCAAAGAAAATAAGGGGGTGATAAGAAGGGAGGGGGTAGAAAGGGAAGTAAAATAAGGGTGGGAACTAGGGGGACTGATTAAAAACAAACATTGGTGTAGAAGGAAACAGTGAAAGAAGAAAAGGCAGAACTAGGAGTAGAAATCAAAATGCTGGGAAATACACAGCTTGTAATCATAACTCTGAATGTGAATGGAATGAACTCACCCATAAAAAGCAAGTGAATAGCAGAGTAAATTAGAATCCAAAACCCTACCATATGCTGTCTACAAGAAACACACACGAGGAAGGTAGATACACATAGGGTGAAAGTAAGAGAATGGAGCCAAATCTATTGGGCATCAGCTGATAAAAAGAAGGTAGGAGTCACAATCATGAAATCTGACAAAGCCAAAGTAAAAATAAATATAGTTAAAAGAGATAGGGAAGGTAATTACATTCTGATAAAAGGCAGTATAGACAATGAGGAAATATCCGTACTCAACATGTATGCACCAAATGGCATAGCATCCAAATTTCTGAAGGAGAAACTAGTGAAGCTCAAGGATGAAATAGATAGAAAAACTATACTAGTGGGAGACCTGAACCTTCCTCTATCCAAACTAGATAAATCAAACCAAAAAAATAAATAAGAAAGAGGTAAGAGAAATTAATAAAATCTTAGAAAAATTAGAGTTAGTAGATATATGGAGAAAAATAAATAGGGACAAAAAGGAATACACCTTCTATTCAGCAGCACATGGTACATTCACAAGAATTGACCATGTATTAGGACATAAAAACATTGCAAACAAGTGCAAAAGAGCAGAAATAATAAATGCAACCTTCTCGGATCACAATGCAATGAAAATAATTAGTAAGGGTACATGAAGAGGTAAATCAAAAATTAATTGGAAATTAAACAATATGATTCTCCAAAACCTGTTAGTCAAAGAACAAATCATAGAAACAATTAATAAATTCATTGAAGAAAATGACAATGATGGGACATCCTTTCAAAACCTACAGGATGCAGCCAAAGCAGTACTCAGGGGGAAATTTATATCCTTGAGGTCATATATTGACAAACTAGGGAGGACAGAGGTCAATGAATTGGGCATGCAAATAAAAAAACTAGAAAGTGAACAAATTAAAAATCCTCAGATGAAGACTAAATTAGAGCTCCTAAAAAATCAAAGGAGAAATTAATAAAATTGAAAGTCAAAGAACTATTGATTTAATAAAGACTAGAAGCTGGTACTTTGAAAAAACAAATAAAATAAAGTACTGGCCAGTCTAATTTAAAAAAGGAAAGAAGAAAAACAAATTGACAGTATCCAAGATGAAAAGTGAGGCCTCACCTCTAATGAAGAGGAAATTAAGGCAATCATTAAAAATTGTTATGCCCAAATACATGGCAATAAATATGGCAATCTAGGTGATATGAATGAATACTTACAAAAATATAAATTGCCTAGACTAACAGAGGAAGAAATAGATTACCTAAACAACCCCATATCAGAAAAAGAAATTGAACAAGCCATCAAAGAACTCCCTAAGAAAAAAACTCCAGGACCAGATGGATTCACAAATAAATTTTATCAAACATTCAAAGAACAACTAATCCCAATATTATACAAACTATTTGACAGAATAAGCAAAGAAGGAGTTCTACCCAATTCATTTTACGACTCAAATATGGTACTGATCCCAAAACCAGGCAGGTCAAAAAACGAAGAAAAAAACTATAGACCAATCTCCCTAATGAATATAGATGCAAAAATCTTAAATAAGATATTAGCAAAAAGGCTCCAGTAAGTCATCACAAGGGTTATTCACTATGACCAAGTAGGCTGACTCATACCTGGAATGCAAGGATGGTTCAATATTAGGAAAATCATCCACATAATTGACCATATTAACAAGCAAACCGACAAAAATCACGTGATTATCTCAATAGATGTAGAAAAACCTTTGATAAAATACACCACCCATTCCTACTGAAAACACTGGAAAGTATAGGAATAGAAGGGACTTTCCTAAAAATAATAAACAGTATTATCTAAAACCATCATCCAACATCATCTGCAATGGGAATAAACTAGAAGCCTTCCCAATAAGATCAGGAGTAAAACAAGGATGCCCATTATCACCTCTATTATTTAACATTGTACTAGAAACACTAGCAGGAGCAATTAGAGAAGAAAAAGAAATTAAAGGTATTAAAATTGGCAATGAGGAGACCAAGCTATCACTCTTTGCGAATGATATGATGGTTTACTTAAGGAATCCTAGAGAATCAACCAAAAAGTTACTCGAAATAATCAACAACTTTAGCAAAGTTGCAGGATACAAAATAAACCCACATAAGTCATCAGCATTTATATATATATCTCCAACCCATTTCAGCAGCAAGAATTAGAAAGAGAAATTCCATTTAAAATCACCCTATACAATATAAAATACTTGGGAATCTATCTGCCAAGACAAACACAGGAACTATATGAACACAACTGCAAAACACTCTCCACACAATTAAAACTAGGTCTAAACAATTGGAAAAACATTGATTGCTCATGGGTAGGATGAGCTAACATAATAAAAATTACAATCCTGCCCAAATTAATTTACTTATTTAGTGACATATCCATTGAACTACCAAAAAACTTTTTTACTGAATTAGAAAAAAACCATAACAAAGTTCATTTGGAAGAACAAAAGATCAAGGATATCCAGGGAAATCATGAAAAACAATGCAAAAGAAGGACTTGCAGTCCCAGATCTCAAACTATACTATAAAGCAGTGGTTATCAAAATAGTTTGGTACTGGCTAAGAGACAGAAAGGAGGGTCAGTGGAATAGACTAGGGGTAAGTGACCTCAGCAAGACAGTCTATGATAAGCCCAAAGATCCCAGCTTTGGGGACCAAAATCCACTATTTGATAAAAAGTGCTGGGAAAATTGGAAGACAGTGTGGGAGAGATTAGGTTTGGATCAACATCTCACACCCTATACCAAGATAAACTCAGAATGGGTGAATGACTTGAAGGAAACTATAAGCAAATTAGGCAACAGAATAGTATACATGTCAGATCTTTGGGAAAGGAAAGACTTTAAAACCAAGCAAGAGCTAGAAAGAAATCACAAAATGTAAAATCAATAATTTTGATTACATTAAATTTAAAAGGTTTTGTACAAACAAAACTAATGCATCCAAAATTAGAAGGGAAGCAACAAATTGGGAAACAATCTTCATTACAAAAACCTCTGACAAAGGTCTAATTACTCAAATTTATAAAGAACTAAACCAATTGTACAAAAAATCAAGCCATTCTCCAATTGATAAATGGGCAAGGGTCATAAATAGGCAATTTTCAGTTAAAGAAATTATTAATAAGCACATGAAAAAGTGTTCGAAATCTCTTATAATCAGAGAAATGCAAATCAAAACAACTCTGTTGTATCACCTCTCACCTAGCAGATTGGCTAACATGTCAGTAAAGGAAAGGAATGAATGCTGGAGGGGGTGTGGCAAAGTTGGGACATTAATGCATTGCTGGTGGAGTTGTGAATGGATCCAACCATTCTGGAAGGCAATTTGGAACTATGCCCAAAGGGTGCTAAAAAACTGTCTGCCTTTTGATCCAGTCATAGCACTGCTGGGTTTGTACCCCAAAGAGATAATAAGGAAAAAGATATATACAAAAATACTCATAACTGCACTTTTTGTGGTGGCAAAAAATTGGAAAATGAGGGGATGCCCTTCAATTGGGGAATGGCTGAACAGATTGTGGTATATGTTGGTGATGGAATACTATTGTGCTCAAAGGAATAATAAAGTGGAGGATTCCACGGGAACTGGAATAACCTCCAGGAATTGATACAGAGTGAGAGGAGCAGAACCAGGAAAACATTGTACACAGAGACTGATACACTGTGGTACAATCAAATGTAATAGACTTCTCCATTAGTGGCAATGCAGTGATCCTGAACAACTTGGAGCAATCTACGAGAAAAACCACTATCCATATTCAGAGGAAACACTGTGGGAGTAAAAACACTGAAGAAAAACAACTGCTTGAATACATGGGTCGAAGGGATATGGTTGGGGATGTAGACTCTAAATGAACATCCTAGTGCAAACAACAATATGGAAATAGGTTCTGATCAAGGACACAAGTAATACCCAATGAAATTTTGCGTCTGCTGCGGGAAGGGTGAGTGGAGGGGGGAGGGAGGGAAATAAAGTGATTATTGTAACCAAAAAAATAAAATAAAACATTTCCAAAATACTTGTACAAAAATATTTATAGCTCTTCTATTTGTGGTGGCAAAAAAATTGGAAAATGAGGGGGTGCCCATAGATTGGGGAATGGCTGAACCAAATTGTGGTGTCTGATGATGATGGAATACTACTGTGCTAAAAGGATTGTTGAACTAGAGGAATTCCATGTGAACTGGAATGACCTCCAGCAATTGACGCAGAGTGAAAGGAACAGAACCAGGAGAACATTGTACACAGAGACTGATACGTTATGGCACAATCAAATGTAATAGACTTTTCTGCTAGTAGCAATGCAATGACCCAGGACAATTCAGACAGACTTATGAGAAAGAATACTATCCACATCCAGAGAAAGAACTGTGGGAACATAAACATAGAAGAAAAACATAGGATCGATCACGTACTTTGATAGGGATATGACTAGGGTTTTGATGTTAAAAGATCACTCTACTTCAAATATGAATAACATGGAAATCCGTTTTGAACAATGATCCATGTATATCCCAATGGAATCATTTGTTGGCTCCAGGAGTGGGGAGGGAAGGGGGGAGGCTATGAATCATATAACCATGGGAAAATAATCTAAATTAAAAAAAAGAAAACATTTCCATATTATTCATTTTTGTGAGTAATCTTATAGAACCCAAACTCCCAAACATAAATCCAAACAAACAATTGAAAAATCATATGCTTTAATCTGCATTCTGAGTCCAACAGTTCTTTCTCTGGAGGTGAATAGTATTCTTTGTCAAAAGTCCCTCCGAATTGTTATGGATCATTGTATTGCCTATAATAGCTAAGTCAATCACAGTTGATCATTCCACAGTATTGGTGCTACTGTGTACAATGTTTTCCTGGTTCTGCTTATTTCACTCTAAATCAGTTTATGAAGGGCTTTCTAGTTCTGTCTGAAATCATTCTGTTCATCATTCCTTACAGCACATTCATTCCATATATTCCATCACCATCAGATACCATAATTTGTTTAGTCATTCCCCCAATTGATGGACATCCCTTTAATTTCCAGTTCTTTGCCACCACAAAAAGAGCATCTGACTTTTAAAAAACAGGTATTCTTACTAAAAGACAAAGTTTATCAATTCAATTGAATTCAACAGATACTTGTTAGGATTCTATTATGTAAAAGACAATACATTGTGAGGAGCACAAAGATATTATAAACAAGCTTATATTCTAAACTGGTCTTAGCCCCTTGACTGTCATATCACTCCATTTAACAAGATCAATTATGATTAGGTGATTTTTAGGCTTTTTGGTCTCCTCACTTATGCAATTAATTTATATCAGAGATATTTACTTGGATTCTCAAAGTGATTTCAGCTTTTGCTGCTAGTAGCATCCATCTTGACCTTGCCCTCAACTGTTTTTCTATTGAATGACTGTGCTCTTATAAATTTTATTCAGTTCTCTATATATTTGAGAAATGAAATCTTTATTAGAATTTGCTCTAAGTCCCCCCAATCCTGCTTCTTGTTTTTTTTTCTTCTAATCTTGGCTGCATTGATTTTGTTTATGCAAAAAAATCAAAATTTAATGCAATTGAAGTGATCCATTTTATATTACATGATCATATCTCTTGTTTGGTTATAAGTTCTTCCCTTATCCTTTAATGTGATGGGTAAATTTTACCATGCTCTACTAATTTGCTTATATCATCCCAGGCTGGCATTTAAGACCCATCCTTTTCTGGTATTATTACATATTTTGGTAATTCTGTGATATAGCTCCTCTTCATGACTTGTACTTAACATGCTGTTTCCTACAAATGATCACTTATATTTGAGATGTAGTTTCTTCTGATCCTGCTTTTAATATATTATCTACCCATGGGTGGCAGCAGTTGTATACTGTTCTGTTTCTTATATGATCTTTGATTATGTTTGGGGATTAATAGCTTATAAGGAGGGCAATGTGAGAATGTTATTTTGAGATATGAGAAGATAAAGTTATAAGAATTAGAAAAAAAGATCCTTATATTAACACAAGATGTGAAAATGGAGAAATTTACAAAAATGCCTAATACTGCCTCTATTTGAAAAATATTTGATTGATAGCTAATATGTTTCTGTTGAATGCAGTCCACCACCACCCCCGACTCTAAATGCTGCTTGACTGTCTTTAATTCCTTCCACATTAAGTATGTTATCCTGCTACTTATGTCTCATTAATATTTGTTCACTTTATCAAGGGTCTACAGTTGTATAGGCTGAATTTCATCCTGTAAAAGGTTAGGGCTTTGCAGAACACTTGTAATATTTGGGAAGTTGATGTGAATATAACTTTTTGTATTCTAGTAAATTGAAACAGCGACAAACCAACTCAGGACATGCTGTCCAAAGGCAGACATACTTTTATCTGGTTAGGAACCCTTTAGTCCCAGGTGTGGAGCTCATTATTGATTAAAGTGACTGGATAGGGTAGTTTCCAATTTTAAAAAATCTAATGATTTGGGATCAAGTGACCTGAATTAGAAACCCAGCTCTGCTACTTACTTGCTGTATGACTGGGGTCAAGTCATTTAATTTCTCTGGTCCGTATTTCCATCAGCTACAAAATGAGTGGGTTGACTCTGAATCCTATGAATGTATGAAATCTTGGTAGTAAGTCTGAGTAGGAAAAAAAATGATCCCTTATAATCAGGGACATCCAGCCAAGCCTGCCTGAAAACCACTGCTAAGTGCTGACATGTGTAGACAGTCTACCCAGAAGCTTTTAGATGGGGTGTGGTGGCTCATGCTACTACTGAGTTTTGTCTGTGGAGACATGATTTTTGTCCATTGTGGTTATCTGGGAAGCTAAAATGTTTACTCTATAGTGTGAATATTTTCAGATAAGAGCCATAGGCTATGAAAATTTCTTATTTTCTGAAATACATCTATATTTTTGTGTCTATTTCACAAATAACTGTGAAATGCTTATCCCAAGTTTCCAAAGAATAAAGACTCAGGAATCTTGAATCAAGAGTATATTATACTTATATATATATATATGTGTGTGTTATATTGCATATAAAATATATATCATATGCTATATGTAATATACATAATAAGATAATAAATTACATTATTGTATAATAGATATATACTATATTTTTCTTATCTCTAAAATACTTATATATTTTACATAATTCATATGAGCTTGTTTTCATAAATTATAATACAGAGCATTTCAATGCCAGAGATAACACTTTAAGTGTGAAATATATGAAGGCAGCTATATGTTTAACTAGATAGAGAGTCAGACCCAAAGACAGAAGGTCCTGGGTTCAAAAGTGACCTCAGACACTTCCAGCTCTGTGACCCTGGGCAAGTCATTTAACCCTCATTGCCTGTCCTTACCAGTCTTCTACCTTGGAATCAAAATACAATTTTGATTCTAAGATGGAAGTTTAAGGGTTTAAAAAAAAAGTTTCAAGTGTGAAATATGTATGTCTTTATGTATTTCATTTCCTTCTGATTGTTTTCTGTCCCAGTCAGTGTATGAGAAGAACTTAGTATTCTGAGTTAATTTTGTTCTGCTGAGCTAATGTCTTGTCTTTTGTGGTCCAGCTTCTCTTTTGTAGCACCGGATCTCATGAAGCATGTATGCCTTATTTGATACACTGTAGTGCTGGCAAGAACCTCTCAGAGTTTCTTGGAAGTGGAGTCGATTATTGAAAACGTTGGAGGAGGCACACTATCTATAGAGAATATTCACCCTTTAAAACCACACACCTCCCCTCATCATGGAACTGTCATCCTTTTACTATGGTTTTCTTTTTTCCAAATGGGAAAAATTCCATTTATTTTTATGCTCTGCATCATAGAATGTAATTATCTTCTGAAAAGCAAAGTGGGGGCTGGGGGGAGAAAGCTGGATGACTGTAGCCCATCAACCTAATAAGTCATTTTTTTGGGAATGAATCATAATCTGCTATATCAGAGAGTTATTTCCGTGCTATTGTTATTGGGAAGAGGTGCAAGAATCATCTGTATATATTCCACTTAGAAGAGGAAGAAAGAAGTATTGATAAATCAGGAAAATGTCAGACAAAATGAGTAATCTATATAGGAATATGGGTTGGATGTCATTCTGTTCAAATCTTAGCATGAGAACTTGGTTCTGAAATTGGAGAAGGGATATGAAGGTTCCATTGGAAGAAAAGGTGATGAGTAATGAGTATTTTGATAGAGTTGTGCTAGAACTGGTTTAATCTTATTTTAGATAAGTTCCTTGGTAAATGGGGAGTTTTCCAAAAATAAGATTCTATGGAAAGTTGGTGGGTTTTTCATTGAGAAAATGCTATTGCCATGTGGTGCCCGTTAGACATTGAGAGTGCTACACAGTGTGACTTGATGGGGCTGCTTGATTATTCCAAGACCATTTCTGTGTTTCTAAATTTTCATTTGAGAAAATATGACAAGAAGACAAATTCTTTAGGCTGTAGTAAAAAACAACAAAACGCCATCCGACCTTAAAGATCCCTCAGATCCCAACTTAAAACAAACAGAAACTTAGTGAACAGAAGCATTGTTTAATATCTAAACAAGTGTAAAGGAAAGGTCTCCTTGGGACTGCAGTGTCTTCCCAAACTTTTGCAAATCTAATGTAATTTATGAATATGAACATGTTAACCCCAGAGGGTTTTTCTCTCTCCTTTTTTGGAAGGAAAGAGTAATGTCTGAGGGGATCTGAAGGAAGAAGGATATAGTTTTATTAGTCTCAGTTGAGACAAAGTTGTTGACTGCCACTCTTATCAATGGGTTATCTTTTAGGTGCGTGTGCTTAGAAGTTAGAATAATGTCTTCAGGTTTCTGCTTGGTATAAGTTGGGGTTTCAAAGTGCTGAGAGGCCCCTGGAGGTCAGAAAGAGCAAACTTCAGCAGTGATGACTTATAGCAGCCCACAGCCTGAGCAGAAGTGTTGAAAGGTCTGCCTCACAGTTTCCCTTCAAGCTTTTCAACAACATTCATTTAACAGTATTTCTTAAGTGCCTACTTGCCCATGATGGGCTTGGCAATGGGCGGGCTCTCTGGGAGAGAATTGGATACTCAGATGGAAGGATCTGTGAAGCACCTTACCCAGATGTTAATTCTCTTCCCTTGCCACCTCAGCCAGTGCCATTCTTGCCCATATGTATAAGGGACTGGGGCCTTAATGTGACAGCAAGAATGGCAACAAAGAGTGTCCTTACCCTCCTGATATTTGGCATGGTAAACAGAATTTACTTGTCAGGGAAGGAGCTGATGGGTGGAGTAGGATGGCAATCAAAAGGGAGGCAGCTTGGATAGAGCACTGGCCTGAGTTCAAATCTGGCCTCAGCCAGATGTATGAAATTGGGCAAGTCATTCTCTGTCTGCCTCAGTTTCCTTAACCATAAGATGAAGGTAATAATAGCACCAACGTCTCATGATCAAATGAAATATGTGTGATCCTTAGTGCAGTATTTGGAACATGGTTGATGCTTAACAAAAGTTTGTTTCCTTCCTGGTATAGTGGAAAAAGGACTGACCTTGGCATCAGAGGACTTGGATTTGATACTTGCCACTTCTGATGTTTACTACCTGTGTGACTTTGTTCAAGTCACATCTTTCCTGGGCCTCAGTTTCCTTATCTGTAAAATAATATTGTAGGACTAGAAGGTCTCTGAAGTCTCTTCTTATTCTAAGTCTATGACCCATGCAGAGGGAGCAGGTGATTATCTCTCTAGAAGAGCTGCACTGGCTTCACAAACATGCAGAGCATTGTGTGGACACAGTGAGGAGCCTTACTTACCTTTCCCCCTCCCCAACAGGGCAATTGTCCTAACTCAGCCAAGAGGAAGGATTAGGGCCCCTCTGTGGCAATTTCTCTGAGGAAGCATTTGGATACCCCCATTGGCAGAGCTGTGAGGCCAGCAGAAAAGAGAGACCAAAGTGTACGAATAATCTTCAGGTCCTGTGGGCTACATCAAAAAGCAGAAGAGTATTCTAGGCCACAGTGAGTGGCTGAAGGGGCAGTGACCCCAGAGAAGCTATCTCAGTCAGAGGCCTAGAAGGTAGAACTTTGGGAGAAGAGATGAGAAGGAATTAGTGCACAAGCTTATGACCATTTCAAAGGCAAAGAATCTCCCTGGTGAGCCTTTCCAGCCACAATGCAATGCATCTCACCCTTCCCTCAGAAAATGAATTTCCCTGGGGGTGAATGGGTTCTTCTTTTCCCACAGGTATATGAGTCAGTGGGATATTGATTGTTCATATTTGTTTATGGGGTGGGACCAAGAGTGATCCTGCTATATGGTTTTCCTGTTAGTTAGATTGCTCTAAGTTTCAACCGAGTGCTTTACTATTTGATTTGTGGTTCCCGCCCGGTCTGGGAAGGTACTGGATAGAGACCTGAGTCATGTATTTCCCTCACATTAAACCCAAGTTAGGTGGAAGTTCCAGAGCCAAGTGAATCAAATACCAAAAGGACCCGTCATTTTACTGGGGCGAATCTACCATCTTTGGCTGCACTTTGGAACCCTTCTGTAACTGGGGAGACAATGTCAAGGATTGTTGGAGCCTAAAAACCCAGTCATCCAATTTGGGGACAAGACTTTACCAACTAAGCCAAGTTGCTCTTCAGACAACAGTATTGGTTCACCACCAGGACTGCCCTCAAAGGCTTTCTCAGATCATAGAAACTGCTAGAGCTTGTGTCTTGCTAGACTGGCTTCCAAGAAGCGGTCAGTTCCACTTTACAGTGAGAAACTGGAGCAGGGCTTGATGGCAGAACACTGCTTATTGTGCTAGAGGCCTTCCTCTGGGAGAGATGCAGAAAGGAATAAGATGGGACCCTTGAGCTTATATTGTAGGACAGTCTACACAACCTCTCTCCAAAAGGCAGCATGGGACAAGAGAAGCCCAAAAGACTGAGACCTTACATTGGTGTCTCATTATTGTAGGGAGCCAGGTCAGAATTCTTCAGAACAGTGAAGGCAAAGTTCAAGCTCTGGCAGGGCTTACAAAGCTATGGAGATAATCAACAACTGGTGGCCCAGTGGATAGAACAGTGGGCCTGGATTCAGGATAACCAGAGTTCAAATCTGATCTCAGATATTTACCAGCAATTGTGACTCTGGGCAAGTCACTTCACTTCTGTCTGCCTCAGCTTCCTCGTCTGTAAAATGAGGATAATAAGAGTATCTATGTCCCAGTGTTGTTATGAAGGTAAAATGAAGTAACATTTGTAGGGTGTGATGATGATGATGAAATATGCATGTGTTTGAGGCCTAGCTGAGCTGCGTTGGGAGACATTTATTACCAGAAGACTGGTCACTGGTAGCTTATGAAAGCTGGTGCACTAAGGGTTAGAATGAGGATTGCATTCTGTTTGTTGATGGAATATCTACACTTATGAGATTACAGATTGCTTGACATGTCGGAAGAAGAGATTGAGACAAGTACAAAATGCTCTCATTCAAAGTTCATGAAAGGAATCACCATTTCCAGATGGAGCAGATCAAGAAGGCTTTCATGAAGGAAGATAGGAGTAGGATTTTAACAGGTAAAAAAAGGTTTGAGATGAGAAAGGAGCACAGGTAGAAGGCCCAGTATATAGGAAATTGTCTCGGAGGCATCTTCAGGATAGGTTGTATCACATGACTATTTTGTTTCGACATTACCTACATTTCCCCAAATATCCTTCTGTTATCCTTCTCTCAGGAAACTATTTCTTAAACTGAATATGGAAAAAAGCGACAAAAATAGTTAATCAAAACCAACCTACAACATCTACCGAGTTCAATGTTATATGTAGGATTTTATGTTCATAGTTGCCATCTCCACAGAGAGAAGGGAAGGATGTGCATCTTATCCTCTTATTAGGAGTCTAGGTTATTTCTCTTAAAAAAACAAAACCTTTATCTTCTGTCTTGGGAACAATTCTAAGAAGAGCTAAAAGGGCTAGGCAATTGGGGTAAAGTGACTTGCCCAGGGTCACACAGCTAGGAAGTATCTGAGGTTAGATTTGAACCAAGGACCTCCAGTCTCCAAGCCTAGCTCTCTAGCCACATTTAGCTGCCCCGGGTGTCTGTATTTTCCTAACAGTGAATAAAGGCATTTGGGATGTCCCAAAAATCTTCATACGTTTAGAACTTTCAGAACTCAAGGTAACACTAAAAACTTTTGGGAAAGCCTGTTTAAGAGAGAGAAACGTACATAAGTTGCCTGTTCCAAATATTGGGGGCTTAGCCTCTGTGAGATGATTCCACTCAGCCCAGGAATTATCAATAAACTTGCTTCTTTACAGGAAAAAAAAAGAGAGGGAAACACATCCAAACTTGATGTTTCCTTTAGTAACAGTAACAGGCCGCTCCAATCTAAGAGTTTGGATCTTTTGAGTGTAAAAAATAGACTCGAATACAGGACTACAATCCCCACAAGCCTTTGCTCCACTTCCCCAAAATGCTTTGTAATCTCATGGGAATGTGGGGATTGTAGTCCTGTATTCGAGTCTATTTTTTACATGAGATTCTTGAAACTTTCAGAGTGGCCAAGAGATTTTCTCTTAGACAAAATCTATTTTATGAGGATGTGCGTCATTTTAACATTCACGGAAGGCAGCATAATTAGAGTACTGAACCTAAAGCCAAGAAGAAAGTTCAGAGCTTGCCTCTGCTACTTACTGAATGTGTGACTATTGGCAAATAGCTTTACCTCTCTGGGACTCAAGAAACTCAAAGGCTTCTCTCTTAAGGTTGCAAGCCGCATTAGGGGAGGAGGTCCTCTTCTTTGCTTAAATTACAAATATTTGATGAATCTTCATTTTAACTGTGTTTCTATCTAGTCACAGTTATCCTTTTTTCAAATGGAGGAGATCTTTGGAATAATATTTTGCACTAAGATTTAATATTAGCTAGATTGTCCTTCCTCTTTGCGATTGCTTGTGGTGCGGTTTGGAAGGGCCCTTTCCGAAGGTGAAATTGGAATTACAGAGCTGATGGGAGCTCAGGGGTAACCTAATTAAGCCCAGTCCTGAACATGAGTCCCTTCTACAACATCCTTGATTGATGATTCTCCAGCTGTTGCTTAAAGACTTACTGACAGCCAATATTCCATTGTTGACCAGTTCTCATCGTTAGGAAGCTCTTCCTTTTACTCAGCTAAAATAGGCTTTCTAGGACTGTCATCAACTGCTCCTAGTTCTACTTTCTGCCACCAACCAGAACAAATCTGATCCTTGTTATAGAAATTCTGTTCCACTCTGGGATCCCTGTACTACTCAGGTTTAAATGCGGATTAAATATATGGCTTTAATGCCCGTTGGTGTGCACTCTACTCATATACCAAGTAGTATTAATAGCAAAATATTTAATTGCAACATGTTAGCAAAATAACTAACAGAAAAAAACCATTCAGTAGGATCATTGTTTCCACATCCCCACCACCCCACCCTACCATGATCAAGTGAGAACAATCTCCCATTGACTCATAGACCAGTGGGCAAAAAGATAATTTCTTCCCTAGGGCACAAGCTGGTGGCCTCTGCTGACATTCCTGTCATCATGGCAAAGCCTTTATCCCCCTTACATACTTCTTCCATAAGCAATCCTTCAAATACTTGAGGCAGGAATCATACTCACACCTCTTCCCACCCTCTAAGACTCTTCTCCACAAATTTTTGAACTTCTTGGAACCTAGACCTCCCATCCTGGTCACCCTCTTTTGGACATGCTTCCACTTGTCAATGTCCCTCTTAAATTTTGGCACCCGCAACCGAGCAGATGTGATATAAAGGTGTTGGCACCATCATCTGCCACCTTCAGGATATTAAATTTCTATTAATGCAGTCTAAGATGCCATTAGTTTTTGGGGTCGAGATGTCATCTTCTTGTTATCATCAGTCAGGTTTCTAAAGTGCATCATGTGTACTAGTTTTGGTATTAAAATATTTGAAAGATTGAGACCAATATTAAATATTCAAAATTTTAACTTTTCTGTAAGATTTGAAAAGATCAAGGTTTGGTTTCAAACATTCTTAGCCAGGTGCAAATATCTTTAGAAACATTGCCGTATTGAATAGAAGATTGTATCGAATAACTTGGCAAACTAATATTTCTGTCAGGGAGCACATGTTCTGGGGCTTGAGACTATGTGGTTGTCTTCTTGTCCTACCATTAAATAATGTAAGTGAACTCTTCAGATCTTCAATTAATTTAAAGGACTTGGATAGATTTCATCACATATGCTTAGTGGGAGTGTTCTCAAATGTTATTTGAGCGTTTTGCTTACTCTTTTGAAAGATCTACACTTTGTAGCTGTGTGACCCTGGGCAAGTCACTTAACCATAGGACCTAGCCCTTCCTATCTAGTCTTCTGCCTTGGGACCAATACTTGGGATTCACTCTTAAGGCAGAAGGGAAAGGCTTTAAAAAAGGAAAGAAAACTCTATACTTTATTTCAGTGGTCTGTGAATCTTACTGCCGTTTTCCCACACTTATACTCAGAAACATTTGACTTTTCAAATGCCAGAAACTAGTTTAATGGGAACCCAGTGCTATCATTTGTCAACATCACATTATTTCTTTAACTATAACTGTCCTCAGTCTGATAATAATAATTTTACCTCAGGATTTTTATGAAGATGATAAACTAATGTTCATGAGTTGTTTAAAACACTAGGTACTATTATAAAACGATGGACAAAATTAATTTAAAAGCAATTTAAATCAAGATAGTCATAGTAATGGAACATGACCTCAATGAGAATTCCTCCTTGGAAATACATGATCAGAGAGAGACCATTTTTCTGTAACAATAACATTATCTCAATTATTTGCAAAGTTTTCCTCCTGGCTACTATGGTATCTTATCAGAACTTGCCAGGAACACAGTTCACAATTCAGGCACAAAAATATTGGTTAAAGCTAGTTTCAGGGTGGACTCAGAAACTTTCCTGCTCATCCACATGATCACTGAGAGGGATCAAATTCCTCCACAGGTCATTCATTTCCTGCCACTTGCTGTTTAGTGTCAGTCTTGTCTTCATCCAAATAGTTCAGGGTTTGGGGATTCTGATTAGGGTACGATCTTTTGGGTTTTTACAAAAAGGCATGATCAAGACTAACCACTAATTGAGTTTTTTGATACAATCAGAGGATTGCTAACGAAATGGCTAATAATAATATATCGTTAATTATTGGTGGGTGGCCTACATTTGTCCCCTCCTAATAGAGTGGTTCTGCATTAACAAGGATATTTGCTGTTGCCAAATTTGTTGGAAAAGACGACTAAGGACATGGATGCTTGTAAAGTTAGCCTCAATAGGCCAGTCATCAAGCAAAGGTATATGTTTGGTCACAAAAGCACTTAAGAGGAAAATATGAAGAGACAATTGCAAATCCAACCCCACTGAACCTTGGAGATACTTTTAGGCTATTCCTTTCCTTTATTCAACACATATAATTAGCTGAGAGGAAATAAGATGGAGAAATAGCTAGATGGCCTTGGAGTCACTTAATCTAAGCTGCAATGAGGGAGGGCCCACTCCCCACCTCCCATTGCCAAATATCAGTCACCAAAGTAGAGTTCCAGTGATTTTCTTTCCAAAATGTCCTTGGCATTGCCCTTATGTCTTCTCTGAGTTCAGGCTCTTGCCTCTCTCCATCCTGTTTATAGCTTCCAGACTTCTCCTCCTTAAATATTACTTCATTATATCACACAATCACAAACTTTTCAATCAAACCTAAAGACAAAGGAACCACTGAGATCATCTAGCCCAACTGACACTAGGAAGGAATCCCCACTATAACATAACTGGCGAGCCAGCCAGTCAGGAAACAAGTATTTATGAAGTGGTTGCTATGTGCCAATAAGGGTACAGAGAAAAGCACAGAACCGCATCCCTGCCCTCAGGGAGCTCAGATTCAGGGCAAGATGTAGAAATGGTTTGACTCGGTATGTTCCCGATATGTATACCGTGTAGGATATGCTCTGGACTTACTCTCCCAACTTCCATTCACATGTTCAGGTTGGCCCCCCCCCCCCCAAAGACAGCTGCTACGTGTGTCTCTTCTCATGGTTCTGGGTGTGCTGTGGTGCCGGGGGTTGTTTGCTAATGCTAAGCTCATGAGCCCCCTTTGGTGTGCTTTTCTCCTTGATTATAAATTTATATCAGTTAGTCAGCCAGACTCAATTAGCTTTTGGAAAAGGGCATTTATTAAGAGCAATTTGTAAAAAGTAGTTCTCTCCTGAGGCCTCATTTCTCCACAGTAATCCGACTCTACTTCCCTTATCAACTCGTTCTTCTGCTAAGTGGCCCTCATAGCTCTTTTCATCCTTCCTCAAGCCTCCCATGGCTCCTGGGCCCCTACAGCCTCTTAACTGGGACTCAAGAACCTCATATTTTGCAGGTAAAATTGAGACCATTTACCATGAATTCCCTGTTCTCTCTTCTTCCTCGTCTCCTATCACTCAGATACGATGCCTGCTCCCACTCTTCTCCTTCACTTGTCTCATGATGAGGCAGATCCCATTACATCTCATCTCCTCCAACAAATTACCCCTTCTGCCACCTCAACTCTTTGGCTTATCTTCAATCTTTCCCTCTCTACTAGTTCCATTCCCACTGCCTGCAAACATGCCCATGTCTTCCCCATCTTGAAAAAATTCTCATGTAATCCTTTCATCCCCACTAATTATGGTCCTCTTTGCCCTTTGTACTAAATCCTTCAGCTTTCTACAATAAGTGCCTGCACTTCCTCTACAATCTGGCTTTGGGCCTTATCATTCCACTAAAACCATTCTCTCCAATTACCAGTGATCTCTTATTGCCAAATCCAATGGCCTTTTCTCAGTCCTCCTTTTTCTTGATCTCTCTGCAGACTGTCAATTATCCTCTCCTCCATGATACTCTCCTCTCTGGGTTTTCAGGACATCCTCTCTACTGGTTCTCCACCTACCTCTCTGACTGCTCCTTCTCTGTCTCCTTTGCTAGATTGTCCTCTAGGTCAGTGAGAGTAAACCTTTTAGAGATGGAGTGCTGGGCCCTGCCCCCATCCCACCCTCCTCCAAACTGAGTGACATGCCCACCCACCCCCAGAGACTGGGTGCTGTGCCCCTCTCCCCCTCCCCCCACATGCTGGGTATACCCCATTCCCCCTTACCCCACATGGGAGGGAAAAAAGTTCTCCCACTGGGCTGTTGGGTAGAGGGGTAGGTGAAGTGAGGAATGTCCTCAGGGAGTGTAGAAATGGGGAGGGGAGTGGCCTGAGTACCCCACTCCCCTCAAGCTCTGTCCCCTGTGAGCCTCCCGCCTTATCCCCTATATGCTCCCATTGGGCTGCTGGGCAGAGGGGCAGGTGATGTGGAAAAATGTCATCAGATGTGGTAGAGAGGGGGCAGGGAGCAGCTCTGCTAGAGTCCCTCTATCTTTCTAGTAATTAACTCTGGTGTGTGTGGGGTGGAGAGGGAGGGTGGCTGAGTGCCCACAGAGAGTACTCCGTATGCCATCTTTGGCACCCATGCCATAGGTTTGCCATCACTGCTCTAGGTAATTTCCTTTAACTGTCGGTGTCCCTCAGGACTCTGTCCTGGCCTTCTTTTTCCTCTACATTACTTCACTTGGTCATCTCATAATTATCATCTCTATGCTAATTCTCAAAACTCCCTATCCAGTCTAATTTCTCTGCTAACTTCCAATCTAACATCTCTAATTGCCTCTTAAACTAAATGTCCAATAGATATCTTAAGCTAAACATAATGCCTAAAAGAGAACTCATTATCTTACTATCCCCATTCCCCCTCAAATTCTCTATTACTGCAAAAGGATTCACCATCCTTCCAGTCTCTCAGGCTCACAACCCAGATGTTCTCTTCTCTTCTCTTCTCTTCTCTCCTCTTCTCTCCTCTCCTCTCCTCTCGTCTCCTCTCCTCTCCTCTCCTCTCCTCTCCTCTCCTCTCCTCTTCTCTTCTCTTCTCTTCTCTTCTCTTCTCTTCTCTCTTCCCCTTTCCTCTCCTCTCTTCTTCTCCTCTTCCCTTCTTTTCCCTTCCCTTCTTTTGTCTTCTCTTCCTTTTCTCCTCTCCTTGCCTCTCCTCTTCATTTCTGTCTCCCATATCCAAACTGTTGCCAGTGCCTATTGATTTCACCTTTGCAACATCTCTCCAGTGTGCTCCCTTCTCTACTCTGACACTTCCACCACCTTGATACTGGCCCCCATCACTTTCACCCTAGACTGTTATAATAACTGCCTGGTGGGTTTGTCTACCTGAACTCTCTTTGTGCTCCATTCATCCTCCACTTTAGCTGCCAAAGTGATTTTCCCAAACTGCAGGCCCATGATATTGCCCCACTGCCATTCAATAAACTTAGTAGTCCTCTAGAGCCTGTAGGTGATCAAATACAAAATCCTCTGTTTGGTGTTCAGAGCCCTTCATAGCCTAACCCCTTCCTCTGCCCTCCCACCCAATGCCCCAGTCTTCTTACAACTTTCTTTTCTGCCATGTACTCTTCAATCCAGTGCCCCTGACACCCTGATTGTTTTACAGATAGGATACTTCATCTCTGGGCATTTTCTCTGACTATCCCCCTCATGTCTCTATCCATGTCTGGAATGTTTTCCTTCCTTGTTTCCACCTCCTGGCTTCCTTCAAGGCCCAACTAAAATCCCATTTTTACAGAAAGCCTTTCCCAATCCCCTCTTAATTCTATTGCCTTCCTTCTTTTAATTATTTCCTAACTTTCCTATATATTGTTGAAAGGAAAAATCTTTGTTTAGGCTTTCACCCTGATTAAAAAGGGAAAATTCAGAATAAAGAGAATGAAAAGTTTATTAAAGTACAATCAAGGTAGCAACATCTTGGTCACTAGGGATCAGCAAATGGCTTCAAGATGGATCAGCTTTTATTAATAATATTTTAAAAAATCCTCACTTTCTGTCCTAGTATGAATTCTAGGACAGAAGAACAGCAAGGGCTAGGTAGTTGGAGTTAAGTGACTTGCCTGGGGTCACACAGCTAAGAAAGGTCTGAGGCCATATTCGAACCCAGGACCTCCCATCTCCAGGCTTCTCACCTAACAACTGCTCCTTCAACATAACTTTCAATTATATTGCACATATATCTTTACTTGTGTATCCCATTGGGTTGTTTTTGTGGTTTTTTAAACCCTTGATTTCTATCTTCATATCAATTCTAATGCAAAAGAACTGCAAGGACTAGGCAATCAGGATTAAGTAACTGGCCCAAGGTCACACCGCTAGGAAGTATCTACAGACAGTTTTGAATCCAAGTCCTCCCAACTCCAGGCCTGATGTTCTATCCACTGTGCTACCTAGCTGTTCCTTCCCAACTGGATTGTAAACTCCTTGAGGGTGGGGACTGTTTTTTTACTCTTTTGAAAAAATCAGTATCTGATATATAGTAGATACTTAATAAAAGTTTATTGACCAATTGGCTTGTCTAGTGGCATATGTCACCCCAAAGCGCATGAACAGCTAATCTGAAGAGACTTCCTTTTGCACCTCGTTCAATATTAAGTGTTAGGGGGGGGGTGTTGTATCTAGTTCATATCTCTGTTTGATTTAATAGATATGTGTTTCTTCATGATAAAGATAATAGGGCTAAGCGAGGCAGAACAATTGCTTCATTATTAATCAGCTCACTTGACTCTGGTCCTTTCAAGTGTAAAAGGAAGTTCATTTCTGAGGGAAGATGATAGTAGCTGGGGGGAACTGGGAAAGGCCTTCCTTCCACAGAACATGACTTATTATAAGTTATCATCTGTTCCACAAAATTCAGCACTTCATCATATATAGTCATTTCTGTGCTATTGTTTATTTCCCTTGTTTCATTCTTGTTTTTCTGGGTAAATTGTGTCTTTTTCTGTATTGCCAATCATGTTTTGAACCATGCTGGGCACATAATAAATGATCAAAAATACTTCCATGATTCAGAGCAGCCAGTGGCACAATAGATAAAGTTCTAGGCCTGGAGTCTCTCATTTTCCTGAGTTCAAATCTAGCCTCAGACACTTCCTAGTTGTGTGACCCTGGACTTAACTGCTTAACCCTATTTGCCTCAGTTTCTCATCTGTAAGATGAGCTGGAGGGATCTCTGCCAAGAAAACCCCAAATAGGGTTACAGAGTCAGACACCATTGAAAGGGCTACTATTCACTGGTACTCAGGAAGGGGAAGAAGACGTATCATCATGAGATCGTAGGTCTAGAACTAGAAGGGACCTTCGAGGCCTCTGGTCCATTGGAAACCAAGGTGAAGGAGGAGGTTTAACTTATCAGAGGCAAGATGTGTGAAGTCCATTGGGCCAGAGGGACTTAGAAAAGTTAGCTTGGTGACCTTTTAAAAAGGCAGTTTTATTAGAGTAGTAAAGAGAGGAGGAATACCATTTATTAAGCAACTTCACCGAGAGACTACCACTAACTAATCTATGTGCCTAGCACTGTGCTAAGCACTTTATAATTATTGTCTCATTAGATACTCACAAATACCCTGGGAAGAAAATGCTATTGGGACCCTCATTTTACAGTTGAGGAAACTGAGGCAGTCAAAGGTGAAGTGACCTGCCTAGGCTTACACAGTTAGGTTGAATTTGAACTCAGGCCTTCCAGATTCTAGGCCCAGCTCTCTGCATTGTGGTGCACTCTGGTGGCCTTCCATAGAGACTGGACTTGAGTGGAAGCAGCAGAGGTGGCCTTTGCTTGAGAAGTTTGGGAGCTAAAGGTGAGAGGAGGAATGGAAGCTCAGGGCAGGCAGGCAGCTTTGTCTTATCCAGATCCTCTCCCCGCTGTATTTGTGTTTTACCATTCTGTGTCTCTGATTGCCTTTGCAGCAACTCCTGACAAAGATGCCTGCAGTCAGCCTCGGTGACAGGAAGAGGGCGCCCTTACCTTCCTTTTCTGATTCTTCAACCTCCTCAAAAGGGGTGAGTCTTTCCCAAGAAGGGGAATTGGGGTCTGCTTTTTATCCCATTCCCCAAAATATGTGGATAGATGTAAACACACGGTCACAAAGAGAACAACAGTGTTGTCTCCTTGAAAGATGGAAACAATGATCCTTTCCCTTCCCTTCCCCAGGACAAGAAGTAAAGTTTTCCATACATGGCCCTGCCAGTGTGAGGCTCACAGGATTGTCAGCCTGGAGGGAGCCTCAGAACTTGAGTCTCAGGAGGCTAAGGGACTCAGGCACTCGTTTCTGTGGCTCTGCTCTCTGTCTCTGTCTCTGTCTCTCTGTCTCTCTGCTGGATCTTCTTCTATAGCCGCTCATCTCTCCATCCCCTATTCCTGAACCATCTACTTTTTTCGCTCTTGGAGAGCTTACCCTTTACCACAAGTTTAACGATCATCTCATGTCATATATTCATATACATACAGAAACATCTGCCCTAGTGAGGCGCCACACTTAAACCAGCTGGATGTCCCACCACATCCAAAACAGTCTCCGTCTAACCCTTCCCTCTTTTGAACTTCCTGATAACTCTCAAAGGCGCCCCCACATTTCCTGTCGCTGAAGTTAGGAACCTGGGTGTCTTCCTTCCCCCTGGCCCACCATCCAATCAGTTGCCAAATGATACTGATTTTACCTTTACAATATCTCTTGTATCTGTCTCCTCTCTAGTCATACAGCCTCTATCATCCACGTCGTCTTCACTTCTTGCCTAGACTATTGGAATAACTTCTTAATTGGAATCTCTGCTTCATGTTTCTCTTCTCTCCAATCTGTCCTCATCTGAGCTACCAAAGTAGAGACAGCCATGTGTTACAGGGGATAGATCACTGGCCTGGAGTCAGGAAGATGAGTTCAAATCTAGCCTTGAACATTACTTGTGGGTGACACTAGACAAAGCACTTACCTTCTGTCTGCTCCGATTTATTCAGCTATAAATGGTGGTGGTGGTACCTGTCTCCCAGGGCAGTTGTGAGAATAAAATAAGAAGGTTAGAAAGCCTGGCACACAGTAAGGCCTTAGGAAATGCATGTTCGTTCCCTTCTTTCTATCCCCCACCAATGCTTGACCAAGGAAGCAAAAGTAGTAAGAATCTTGCATGATATTTGAATCCAGATCCTGATTCCAGAGTTGATACTCTTTCTCTGCTACTATGTATGAGAAATGCTTTCATTCACTCTTTCATCATCATCACTATTATTATACTTTTTGCACATAACACCTATACTATCATGTATTGGATAATCATATTTTCCCCACCTTTTCCTTAGAACAATAAGTAAAAAGGATACTAGCAGGAGAGAGACTTGCCCTGGGATCAAAGCTGTCATGAGAAGGAAGCCCTGATTATAATAATGGTGTAGAAGGGCTCTGGAGCCATTGCAGGGACAGTTCCTGATAGGTTGAAGAAACCTAATTTTAGGCTTTGAGTACCGACTGAGGCTGGGTTTCAAGTTCTTTGTTCTCTATGTTGAGGAGCCTTTCAGAGAAGGGCCTCACCAGGTTATCCACAAAAAAACATTTTTTCCTGCTGTAGGAACTTGACAAGGTTGTCTGCTGAGTTGTAGAGTGACTCCAATGTGTTTCGGGGCAAGGGGGGCATCCTGAATGATGAAAACATATAGCATCCTCAGTACCATAATGCCTTGTTATTATTAGCGATAATGGACCTAATGTCACTTTCGAGTTGTCCAGTACCATATATGTACTCCTTCTCTCTTTTAGACTTGATACTAAATATTGGTTCCAAGGCTAGACAATTGGGGTTAAGTGATTTGCTCAGGGTCACACAGCTACAAGGTGTCTGAGGCCAGACTTGAGTGCAGAGAGCTTCCCGTCTCCAAGCCTCTCTGTCCACTGATCTTCCTACCTGTCCCCTGCATACTTTCCCATCCAACATGTCTGCCTCTTGAATTCAGTTCAGTGGATCATCTTCAATCTCATCTTCTGCAAGAGGCCTTTCCTGGCCTCCCAATAGCTGATGCCCAACTCTCTGAGGCTGCCTTCCCTCAACTCTCTCTAGAGAGGCAGTGTGGTGGAGTGGGTGGAGCTCTGAATAGGAAGATGGAGGTTTAAGTTCCATCTCTGACACAGACTGGCATTGTGGCCCTGGGCATAGCACTAACCCTCTTCGGGGTCTAGGCAACACTCAGAGATGACAAGTGGCAGAAAAGATTCCGATTGGCTTTGGTAGAAGGAATCTCCTCCCCTTGAAGTTCTTCCTAGAAAGGGGCCCACAGATCGGATCTCCCTCCCACTCTATCATGTATGACATGTAGCCTAGTACTTCCTGAGGGAAGGGACCCTCTTTGCCCTTTGTTGTATCCCCAGGACTTAACATAAGCCTGGCTCACAGTAGGTGCTTAATCAATGCTTGCTGACTGACTTGTAATGATATGTTTTCAGAGAAAAGTATTGAAAATCAGCACTTTCAGCTGAATAGTCACATTGGTTGTTGTCTATGAGGCAAGCTAGACTAAAGCATGAGACTGAGTTAGAAGCCTTCAAGAAAACTATCATTTATTGGAGGTGCTTCTAGGCCTTCCCAGGCAAGAAGAGTCCTGTGCACAGAGCCAGTCACAGCAAATGTATCCTGTTTAAAATACTTGCTGATAAAATACATCCTTTTCCACTCAAAAAAGCTTGTAAAATGCATTTATATGTTCTCCTCGGGTCATGTTTTACTTAAAAATGCTGGACCGCTAGTTAGTGTAGACATGATCAGCTGAGATGGTTATGGCTCCTCCATCTCCTTTCTCTAGAAAAACACAATATTCCAGTGTTCAAAAACAATAACAGTCAGTGGGGGAAATGAGCTGCTTCTAAAAGAAAAGCTCACCTCAGTGGGCCAAAACATCTGGATGAAATTTGAAAAAAACTTTATTGCCTACGGTTTTCACTCTCCAGCCCAGACTTTTAGTGTTTCATAGACATAGCATCAAAATTGCCAGTTGATGCTTCTGGAGAGTGCTGAGTTCACAACGCACTCTCTGAAGGGACTTATTTGGGGACACTTTGGGCTCAACGTACCATGAAGTTTGACCAATTTTGCTTTTAAATGAGGATGTGGTCTTAACAACTTGACTGGTCTTTCATTTATGGAACTTCTGGTATCAGAAGACTCTCCATGTTCCCTTGTTATCTCTTCAAGTTCAAAAGCTGAGAACTTTCCAAGAACACCAGGAACCTCTTCCTCCTGATGGGTTTACATTTTGGTTAGGATTTCGGCTATTGCCAATCAGAGTACCCAACTATCGGCCTCCGACAACTGCTTCAAAGGAAGGCTATACCCATTGCAGATATGAACCCCGTTCCCTGAAATAGCTTTCCCATCCTCCCCAAATTCCAAATTGTCTTTGTCTGGAAGGCACATTTAGCCTTTCACTGAATCCAAGAAGTGACTGGACTTTTGTTTCATATCAAGCCAAAACATTCCAAGAATATTCCACCACATTCCTTGGAGGGCCAAAGAACCATTGCGGTGCCCTTTGTCCAAAATGCATTTCCCTTGGAAGCTGCCTACTCGTGGGAGTCTGTGACAAAGAGAGCAGGCCCTCCCTTGGCCATCCCTTGGACCAGGTGGGTCTGAAGAGTTTTTTCAGACGTCTACAACGTCTCTACTGAGGCTCGAGCAGTAGGTGTTGGAGCACATTTCATAAAGTCTCTGATGACCTCATAAGCAGAGAGGAACCAGGCCTCTCATTTTGGGCAAAGCCTAAATATAAGCCTACTTTCTATTTATGTAGTGTCTTTTTTCCAAGGAACTCCAACCTCTTTACAGACATTATGTCATTAATCCTCAAAACATCCCTGTGAGGTACATGGCAAATATTATGATCCCCATGTTTTACGGTGGTGGAAACTTAGACAGAGAGAGTGAAGGGCTTGCTCACGATCACCCAGCAAGTCAGGGATGGACTCCCCTGATTCTCCATTGAACCAGCATACCAGCTCCTTCTGCAGAGGAGAGGAGCCAGACTTTCTGCAGCATATTAATTGCTTCTTGGGTGGGATCTGGGAGGATAAATTTCAGTTTGGACTGAAATGCCTCTTTTCAGCATCACTAGAATGTAAGCACCCGCATATTTGACGGCTTTTTTCCCCTTCCCAAATCTAAGGTAAACATTCTCAAACAAACGTTTCCCTCAACTGAGCATAATTGCCCTCCTGCCTACCAAAGGCACATCAGAAAGTGAGGCTGCAGTTTTGACGTGGAACAGAGAAAAGGTCCAATAGCAAGGCCGCCTCCCCCCCTTTCACCAGCTTATTCTCTTAATCGGAGCATGAAAATATCTGGGGGAAACGAGCAACACTGAAGAGAGTGTTTGGGGCCTAATGAACGTCCCTAGATTGGTTTTGTCTAATGGTAATAACGTCCCACTTCAGCGTTCAGCCATACGGATTCCTGCTTTGGTTGGTAGACGAGGACCGTCAGTGCAGTATGTGCTGTTGTAGCCCAGCTAGTATCGGCCACCCTCTTCCTTAAGGCTCCAGAAGGCAGCAGAGTCAGAGCCTGGACTCCAACTTCCCACCCCTGCGCGCCCATCCATAGAAATCTCCTAGAAGGGAACCCCTCCAAGAACCCAGCTCAGGGGGCCGTGTTTATCATCGGTCCTATTCTACAGTGAGGAGAGCCAAGTCTGGAGAGGGCGGGTGACACTTGGCCAACATCACATCGGCAGTCAGCAGATCCAACCTGGGTCCTTTGATTCGGCCACCCTAGCCTTGGCCTGTCGCCGCACTGCCTGTTGGATTGAAGATTTAAGTACTTTGACTAGAAAGGAAACCTAAGTAAATCCTTTTGGTGGGCACCAATATCATGCTTTTCTCTCTCCTCATGTGGATGATCC
Source organism: Monodelphis domestica (assembly GCF_027887165.1). Lineage (NCBI taxonomy): Eukaryota > Metazoa > Chordata > Mammalia > Didelphimorphia > Didelphidae > Monodelphis > Monodelphis domestica. The sequence continues at coordinate 20,748,633 of NC_077229.1, read as the reverse complement.
TACATGGTGTCCAGACTACAACAGGCACTTGTATCTTGAGCAGGTACTGCAAATGGGTCACTATGCGTTGGGCCCAGAATTGAACACGAGAAGAACAGGTTGGATTGTCTATGGAAATTGCTCAGGTCCTCATTATGCCCCCAAGCTTCTCCCTAACACAGGAGTTCTTCATCTTTTCTGTGGCAATCCGGTGAAGCTTATGGATGGATCTCTTCTCGGAATGATGTTTTTAAATGCATAGAATAAAACACAAAGGATTACAAAGGAAGCTACATAACACAAGTTTCTGCTCCCCAAATTAAGAACCCCTGCAATCAAAGTCCTACCTTTTTAATAGCAGTAATGCCCTGTTGGTGCTGTGAGGCAGTGACTTATCCAATAATGTATTCTCTGAAGCGTTAAAGTTGAGGATGGCCCAAAGGGCCTCTGACAAATGATCACTTGGGAGGGAGAAGTGACGTCAGGACATCCTCTACAATACAAAACAGAGGAAGTCTTCGGTGTTCCTCACCTGGCAAGAGTGAGGGATGCTTGCTGGACAGTCCTTGAGCTCTGTGGTTTTTGGAGGAATGGTAGGAGAGCTCGAGGAGGACCCCAGGATGTAGAGACGATCTGATGTGGTCAGCCTGTGGTGAGCAGATGGAGGTGTCTGTATCACTGTATCACACCCCAGAGATGGGAGACCAGCTGGAATACTGGAGTATCTTTCAAGGGGGAAGGAGGAAAGCACAGCCTCCCAAAGGGGTGAAAGGATCTTGTCAGCCCCCGAAAGGTCTCCTTTAATCAACTAAGTGCTGCAGAAAGAACTTGAGGGAGAAGTACAACGTTGTTCTTTGAATCAAGCTCGTTCTGTAAAAAGAGAAAACTTCCCAACATTATTGACCCCTTCCCCTACCCCAATGAGTTTAAGGTCCACAAAGATAAGAAGCACAGAATGATCGATTCCTAGATCAGCAGCACTTTTTGCAACAAACTTTTCTGTCTAATTGTGATACTGGATTGATTCCACTTCAGCCAACACCATGCTAGGTGCTGGGCATTTGAAAGTGAAACTTCCACAGGTCTGACCCTCAAAGAACTTGCTCTCCTGGGAGCGGAAGCAATAGGAAGTCCCCATATAGGAATGTTACAAGGTAGAGTGTGATGGGGCCGAAGGAGGGAGCCAGAAAAAAATCCTCTAGGAATATTTGTGAAGAGAAAGAACACTCGGAGCTATCGGTCTCCAGAAAGGCCGTGCAGAAGAGGGGACAGCTCAGCTGGGTCTCAGAGGCAGAGAAGGATTCTGAAAAGTAGCAGTGAGGTGTGGTCTCTGCAGACCCTGGAAATGGCAGCTTTCGCTCCCACGGGGGCTTGTCAGTATGGAGTGCAAGAAAGGGACAGGCTGGAAACTCCTTGGGGACGGACAATTTCTTTTTTGTGCTTAACACCGTGCCTGGCACTAGAAGGGATTTAATAGGTGTTTGTTGACTTAAATTGAAAGACAAGTTGGAATCAGATTGGGAAAGACCTTGAATATCAGGCAAGAAGTTTGTGTTTTATTTTAGAAAGAATAGGGGGCCTCTGAGGGCTCTTGAGCTAGAGCATGATGTGACCGTAGGCTAGAATTGAGACCAGGCTGCCCTTAGAGGCAGAAGCGACCTAAGCCTGAATGTATCTCCAAAACTCGGGAACTGTGTGAACACAACTAAATCACTGAAACGCCAACCTTTCCTTTCCTCAACTGAGATACAGATAATAACTGTCTACAGCACCTAGATAACTAATGTTATATTAATATAATAAGCATTTCTATTAGGAGTAGCTAGGTGGCTCAGCAGATAGATCACTGGACCTGGAGTCAAGAAGGCCCGGGTTCAAATCTGCCCTCAGACACTTCCTAGCTATGTGACCGTGGTCAAGTCACTTAACCTCTCTTTGCCTTAATTCACTGAAAGGAAATGTCAAACCACTTAAATATTTTTGCTAAGAAAACCCCATGGTCCTTGGGGTCACACAGAGAAGGACACAACTGAATGACCAAACGGAATTGAGGTGCCAGGAGCTATGCCAAGCACTTTACAAATGTTATCTCATTTGATCCTGACAACTCTGTGAGCTATGTACTGTCACGATCCCCATTTCACAGATGAAGAAGCTGAGTCACACAAAGGTGAAGTGACTTGCCTGACTCCAGGCCAGCCCAGCACTCTATGCACTGTACCACCTAACTGTATATACATATATCCATTTAGATTATACCATTATGGTCAGGCCTACATACAAAAAGATTATTTGGACACCTGTATAAAAGATGAATTGAATAATCTGAGGAGAGAAAAGATTGAAGCCAAGGAGACCCATTGAGATACTTCTAGAAATAATTTAGGAAAGTGGTATGGCGGGTCTAACCTAGAAAGATATCTGTGTGACCAAAGAGAAAGACAAATTGGAGAGAACAAAACCTACTTTAACACTACATATGACTGGAGGTAGCTAGATAGCTCAGTGAATTGAGAGCCAGACCTAGAGATGAGAAGTCCTGGGTTCAAATCTGACCTGAGACTCTTCCTAGCTGTGTGACCCTGGGCAAGTCCCTCAACCCTCATTGCCTAGCCTCTACCACTCTTCTTCCTTATGACCAATACACAATACTGATTCTAATATGTAAGGTACAGGTTTGTTAATTATGTATCTACACATAGATTGGTTGAAATACACACATATACCTATGATTAGAAGTTTCCTACTCACTAGGATTTGGCTTTAAAAGCTACAAGGTCATATTTTTTGTCACTGGAAAAATTTTCCTGCCGAAACTCATTTCTTTTTCTACCTATTCCCTCCTTTCTTATTTTCCAAAACCAATTGTAGTGCAAGAACCTAAAGATCCAATTTCCTCTTTTTTCTCCTTTTGAAGTGAGTGAGTCTAAAAGATATTTGAATATCGGGGCAGGTAAGCAGGAATCGGAGACTCTCCGAGATGGAAGGAATCCCCAAGAAAACCCATCCTCATACAAGAAAGCGCTCTACGGCACAAACTTTGCTTAAACTTGTTTGTTTTTGTAATGTCGCTTGAATATTCCTCCTTTTCTCTTGCAACATTGTCCACACCATGGTGTGGACCCTCATGTCATGCTTAAACTACTGCAATAGCCTGCTGTTGGGACTCCCTGCCTCAAATCTCTCTCCATTCCAGTCCATTCTCCATCCACTTGTAAAACTGATATTCGACAACAGAATCGCACTGTTCGATACACTCCAATGGTACCTTTTCCCCTCTGAAATAAACAAAGTCTTTTTTGTAGTTTAATGTCCTTCATAACCTGGTCCCTTCCTACCGCTTCAGTTAATCAGTAAGCATTTTATTAAACAGCAAATACGTGCTAGGCACTGTGGGAGATAAATGCCACAGAGAAAGGCCAAAGACAGTCTCGGCCCTCAGGAGCTCCCAGTCTAATGGGGGAGACAGCATGCAAACAACTATGTACAGACAAACTTTGCGCCTCAGTCTTTGGACTTCAAAGCCACATGAGGGTACATCAATAGATAATAATGCACAAAGACAATTGTCATTCTCAGTCACCGAGAGACTACCACTATACTGTACAAACCAACTACTGTAGACAGGATAAGCAGGAAATAATCAACAAAGGAAAACCCCTAAATGAAGAAGGTGTTAGGGGGATTTAAGTTGGGACTTTTGAAGGGTGCCAGGGAAGCTAGGAGGCATAGATGAGGAAGATTGTTTTTTTATTCAAAGTTATTTCTATTTTCCCAATTACATATAATAACAGTTTTCAACATAAGTTTTCTGAAGTTATAAGATCCAAATTGTCTCCCTCCGTCCTCCCTCTTGGAGATGATGAGCAATTTGATCTGGATTATACACATAGTATCATGCAAAACATACTTCTGTATTGGTCATTGTTGTAAAACCTCATATAAAACCAAACCCCAAAATAAAACTGTAAAAAAACTAATGTGGAAGAGAGTATGCTTTGATCTCTATTCTGACTCCAACAGTTCTTTCTCTAGAGGTAGATAGCATTCTTTGTCATAAGTCCTTCAGAGTTGTCGTGCATTGTTGCATTGCTGAGAGTAGCCAAGTTTTCAATATCGCTGTTAATGTGTACGATATTCTCCTGGTTCTGCTTATTTCTCTTTGCATCAGTTCATGCAGAACATTTCAGCTTTTTTTCTGAAATCATTCTGCTTGTCATTTCTTACGGTTCAATAGTATTCCATAACTATAATATACCACAATTTGTTTAGCCCTTCCCCAAATGATGGGAATTCCCTCAGTTTCCAATTCTTTGCCACCATAAAAAGAGCTGCTATAAATATTTGTGTACAAATAGGCCCTTTGTGAAGGAGAGCATTTAGTCAGAGAAAATAATCCAGAGCAGTCTTGTTCGTGGAACAGCCAAGAAGCCAGTGTCCCTTGGTCAAGAATAGATGGTGGGGGGTAAAGACAGGAAAGGTAGAAGGGACCAGATTAGGAAGGATTTTTAATGCCAAACAGAGCATTTTGTATTTGCTCTTGGAGGCAGCAGGGAGCCACTGAAGTTTATTGAGAAAGGGAGTGATAGTCAAACCTGTGCTTTAGGAAAATCACTGTAGTGGCTGAATGGAGAAAGGATTGGAATGGACTTGAAGCAGTGAGGCCCCACCAGGCAGGCTACTGCAATAGCCCTGGCATGAAGTAAATAGGGCCTGCGCCGGGATGGGGGCAGTGTCAGAAGAAAGAGGAGGTGTGTTGGAGTGATATCTGTGGGGGTGAAATTGGCCTTCCTTGGTGACAGCTTGATGTGGTGGGCCATTAGAGAAAGCAAGGAGTTGAGGATGACTCCTAGGATGGGAGGCTGGCTTTCTTAGAGCTTACACACACCTCCACAATGACCACCATCCAGTGCATCTGGTTTCCTGTTCCTCATGCCAGACACTATGTCCCAACTCCCAGCACTTTCCCTGGAAGTCCAGCCTGCTTGAAACTCTTCCTCCTCATGTCACTTCCTGGCTTCCCTGGCTTCCTTCTCAGGATCACCTTCTGCAAGAAGCTTCTCCTGGTCTCCCATTTATCCTAGAGGATGGATTGCCTGTTATCTCCCCATTGGACTGGCACTCCCTGAGGGCAGGGCATGATATGGCCTTTCTTGATATCCCCAGAGCTTAGCCCAGTGACTTAGTAAACTAATGCTTGCTAACTTGACTTGACTCCAAGACCGCAAGCGTAGAGAAAGCTGACCCTGTTTAAGGCAGCCCATCCCCTGGGGAGAGCTCGTTCTCCCTGGGAAGTTCTTTCCATTATTCTGAAATGCTGTCTCTCTCTTTGCCGTTTCCCACCTTACGCTGGGTTCTGCCAAGCAGAATAGGTCTAATCCCTTTGCCACTCGACAGATTTCATACACTTGAGGCTTGCTCTTGTGGCCTCCTGAAGGCTTTTCTTCTTCAGGCTCTGTATTTCCAGCGACTTTAACTGGCAAAAAAAAAAAAGCTGAAAAATCAGAACAAGCTCTTCCTTCCCCTGGAAGCACCAGCTATTGGCTTTGGACGCCTAGTTCGGGTTCTAGTTTCTGCCAAGCTCAGGTGATGCAGGGAATACAAAGTCTGCTCAGATGCCCTGAGATACCTACAGTATCCTGCTGGTCTTTGGAGCCGCAACGGAGCTGGAGACAGTGTGGCGTTTAGAAAGAAATATTGTTTCATTTGAAACTCAGTAGTTCCACCACAGCATGGAAAATATTTATAGGTTGGAAACTATGTACAGTATGGAGTAGTTTAGCTAGATGACCCAACAGCACTTTCACAGCAGAAACTCCTCTGCTAACGCAGCACTTTGCTCGTTTTGTCGTGGGTAAAATAGTAAAAAGAAGAGGGAGCATCCCGACGGGCCACGAGACAGCCAGAAGATGCAGGAAAGGCCCCATCAGGAAAGAGCAGAATTTTCTGTTGTGGGAAGTGAATTCTAGGAAAGGCTTTGGAGATGCTTCTCTGATGGACCCACAGAGGAGGGGTGAATGCTGGCTAGCGACAGCATTCTCTGACTGGCTTCAGTGTTCCCAGGAAGGTTCTTGTCTTTGGTTTTTCTCTCACTGATTATTCCATAAAATTTGGCCATCAGGACCATAGCACCTGGCTTCTTTGGGTCTGATACTCCGTGTTCCTGGGCTTCTGAGCGGCACCGGCAAATGTGAACATTCTGAGAAGTCCGGCAGCAGCTGGGTCAGCCTTAGGCAAAACCATGAACTGGGTGCCAACAGATCCTTCGGGGCCCTTCCCTGCTGCTCGGGCCACACTTCTCCCAGCTCCCACTTGATGCTCTCTTGCTGGCCCTTCTTTTAGTGTGTCAGAGAGAAGTTGGTCCTTTGGAGGAATGAGGGCCTTTGGTGGGCCTCCCAGGTCACACTTTCATAAACCAATGCCAATTCTGCTTTCTGGAGGCAGCCAGGAGGCTCTGTGGAGAAAGTGCCAGGCTCGGTCTGGAAGACCTGACAGTCTCGGACGCTTCCTAACAGTGTGGCACTGGGCAGATCGCCTCCCCCTGCTTGCCTCAGTTTTCTCATCAGTAAAATGAGGTGGAACAGGAAATGGCAAAACGCTCCAGTCTCTCTGCCAAGAAAACTCCATGGTCCATGGAATTGGGCAGACGGGCACAACGGAAAGGCTGAACAACATGCTTTCCCCAGCTTATTTCAGTTCTCCAGGTACCTTTTTGGCATAGACTAAAAGAGGCATAGAGAGAGTTCATGGGACCCAGAGTGAAAGATAAAGATATCCTTAAAGAGAACATGAGTAAACTGAGGCCTGAAGAAGTGAGAGGACTTGGTGAAGGTCACACAGTTAAGTCAGAGCCAGGATTCCAATCCGGCTCTCTTCCAGGGGCAGCGCTTTCTTCCCCGCACACCAGCCTGTTTGTGGTCTTCCTCCTCCTTCGTGGAGTAGCTCAGCTGCGGGCTCTTCTTCCATGGAGCCTTCCCAGATGTGTCCAGCTCATCTCTCCTTTCTCTAATTTTTGTTAAGCACCCTGGCTGGATCTCTGCTTTGCTTCTATTACATTTGCCTTTGGGCCATCCTGTCTGGTATGGCGCGTAACTCCCATCTTTTAGAGCACAAGTTCCTCGAGGGGCAGTACAATATCTTTTATATTTTATTTTTCTATATTATATATATATATAAATGACAGAGCACACAGTAGGGGCTTATTAATTCTCATTGAGAAAAAGAAAATGTTTGAAGACATCATGGTGACTGTTTACTGCAAGTGTGGAAAGAAGACTTGGTGCATTAGCAAGAACACCAGTGTTTTACTCAAAATGAAAGCAGATGATGAAGAAACAGGAATGGCATATCTTAGACCAAACTGACATCTTAAAAAAATCTTCCTGCTATCAGGAGAAAAAGTGGGTATCTTCAAGATAGCCAAAGGGCTTTATTTGTTGCTGAGGGTGTGTAAGAGTAAAGTTGATGTTACTAGAATGAACTGGAGCCAGAATTGAAACAGGAGCAGGCAAGAGGACTTTGGGGAAATAATATAGCCTTTTTAGAGGCCCCAAAGGCCCCCTGAAACTCAACCCATCTTTTTAGCATCCTCATTCTTTTGGTGATGCCCTGCAGCTTTGACTCGGGGGATAGCACAGGCACCAAAGAATGGAGGGCACGTGGAGTCCCCCCAGCATGAAGGCTGCAAGAACACCGAGAGGCAACATACGGGCTATCATGACAAGGAGTAAGTCTGGAAAAGGAGGTTGCCCGGCCCTGCAGTAGGAGACGGAAGACCCGTGTATTTCCATGCCAGGCAAGAGAGAAAGGCTGGGCTCACCGCATTGGGTGAGGATCTGGCGCCCAACGAGAAGGCCTGGAAGGGCGGGATGTGAATCCTTGAAGGGACCCTTCTAGGCAGTATCCCAGATTCATTCTGCCAAGTGGCAAATTCCCTCTGACCAGGCTTCCTCTTCAAAGGCTTTTCATGTCTTTGGTCTTTTTCAAGTGAATGTAGTGTCGAGTTAAAGTGAAAGTTGAACTTCTTGGAAATGAAATGGTTAAGCTTTGCCCTAAGTTGGAAAAGGGTCCGTAAGTGAAACAGGCCTCCACCTCTCTGTAGAGGTGACGCCCAGAAAGGGGTTGGGGCTGTCAGGTGACTAGAGGATTTTCCTTTAAGTGAACTGGTGGATTGGGAGCTCCCTGAAGGCAGCTATGGTTTCACTTCTGCCTTTGTATCCTCAGCGCCTTGTACGCAGTAGGTGCATAATAAGTGCTTGTCCAGCTGAAATAGTCTCACACGGGACCGTCTCAGGAGGCAGAGTACAGTCTCTCTAATAAAGATAAAGACGAGTGGATCTCCATCGCTGCTGAAGGCGCTTGGTCGAGAGTTCGATTCAGACCAGTGACCTACATAGCACGTCCCTGAGAACTAACATGTTGTATGACCCATCCTCTAGCTGCTCTCTTTATCTCTTCATCTTTTTGAAGAATCAGCAAGCCTGTGTCAGGTTTAGTACATCTAGGGACACCGTCATGTCAATGCCTGTAGGTTTCCTCTACTCATGCCAGAGAGGGAGATAAAAAACCCTTTTCATTTCATTTCTGTTGTGGCTTTTTCTTGGCTTTTTTTGCTTTAAAGTTTAACCTTTACCTATCTGGATGGCTCCACGGCTCACAAAATCGCTCAGGCATTTGAAAGCGAGAAAGTCAGGGGTTTGCTTAAAATAGATTTTTTTTTAACCTGAAAATATCAGGTAGTGTTTTTAGGCCATTAAAAAGTAAGGCAAGGCAAGCTCAAAGCAGGTTCCTTCAGCAGCTTTCCAACTCCGAGGAGAGGAACTCACTTCACAATCAGGCCTTCATCACACGTAGCTAGAGGCAGACAAACAGTGTAGACGAGTAAGAAGCACATCGGGGTGATCAATGTAAGGGGAGCCAATGGCAGCCTCAGAACCGAATTGCTGGCTGCCGGGACAGAGGCACCTTCTTAAGTCTTTCCATTACTTGTAACCTTTCCGTGCTGCCCGCTGAGAGGGCGAAAAGAGAACAACTTCTATTGCCTCGGATGGCGGGTATCCACGGTGCTGCCTGCAGAGGAGGGTGCAGCCTGCCGGTGACATTTAGGGGGGAAAACCCTCTAAGTGGCCCCTGCTGGGGGGATCCTCCCAGGCCGGGATCGATCCCTGTAATCGCCATTACAATCATCGTGACCCTAAAAGCTCATTTGAAAAGACGCCGCCTGCTGGCTTAGATGGTCTAGAGTGGCTGTCCAAACTCTGCTTTGGTTGGGTAGCGAGGCCTGGCCCAGGAAGTAGTTTGGGCTTGTCCTCCAGACCTCAAAGTCGTGTTCCCCAAGGAGAGGCCTGTGGCTTGGGCCAAGGTCTCTGGCAGCCGGAATGGGCCCAGCAGCGCCCCGTTACATTTCTGCCTTCTCTGTGCTCATTTTCTGCTTCGTAGAATTGCAACAGTTACAAAGGGAGGATGAAAAAGAGCAAAGAAAAACAGAAATAAGAGATAGAAACCTCAAGCACAGCAATGATAGACTTTCAATGAGAATAACTTTTCTGAGACTCTCCTACAATAGGGTAAAGAAAATGGATACAGATGGATAATTCTAGAAAAATGTAGGGGAGGCTATTCTTTTTTTTCTAATCCCTATGACCCTTTTATTGTGATTACTTGCCAACCAGTTTATGCTTCACTTGAACCTCATATGACATAGCTATCTTCTCTTGGATCAACAACCTTTTCAAAAGAAGAAGTATAAACTATCAACAATATATGAAAGAGGGCTTGAGATGACTATTCTAAAGAGCATGATGACTGGGTCGGGGAGGCAGCTGGGTAGCTCAGTGGATGGAGAGCCAGGCCAAGAGATGGGAGGTCCTGGCTTCAAACTTGGCCTCAGACACTTCCCAGCTGTGTGACCCTGGACAAGTCACTTCACTCTTCTGCCTTGGAACCAATACAGAGTATCGATTCTGAGATGGAAGGTGACGGTTTAAAAAAAATAGTGTGATGTAGGGGAACATTTGGAGTTGATAGAGCTAATATTGTAGATGTAGATCCACTAACTCTTCAGACCTGACTTCCCCCATATCCCAGTGACCCAGTTTACCCCCAAAGCTCTTTAGCTCTTGGGGAACCCCACACTGTGGCCTGAACTCACTGACTTAAAGCAGCCCCTCGGGCGTAGAGCCTTCCTTTCCCAAACAGAATTTGTCCTTTCTTCAATTTAGACAGAGCCTTTTCCTCATCAAGCTGTCGTAGCAGAAAGCTCGGCAGTCACAGAACCGTAGAAGTTCTTCCTCAAGTGACTCCCTGGGCTTCCGTTTCCTTGCGTTGCAGTGGGCTAGCTCTCCTCCAAGAGCCTGGATTTTAGCAATGTGGAGGGATAAAGGACACGGGGAATGTTCGAGGTAAAGGAGGCTATTGAAAATAGAATACAGAGCCTCAACGCTAGGAGGGGCCTCAGAAGGTATGGCAGGGAAGAACCAGGAGGGGCCTTTGTTGCTGTTCAGTCACGTTTGACTCTTCATGACCCCATTGGGGGTTTTCTTGGCAAAGATATCAGAGTGGTTGGCCACTTCCTTCTCCAGCTTATTTAACAGATAAGGAAAGTGAGGCAAGCAGGGCTAAGTGACTTGGCCAGGGTCACACAGCTATTATAAATATCGGAAGCCCGATTTCAACTTGGGAAGAGGAATCTTCCTGATTCGAGTGCTCTCTCTGCTCTGCTGCCTGGGCATGTCAGAGCTGGGATAGACCTTTGAGGTCTAGTCCAGTTCCTTCCAATGGCATATACTGGAATCTGATGCTGTGCGTAGACAAGGCAGGAGGGGGAACAGTAAAGGCAGGTCTTTTAAAGTGTCTCTACACCCCAAGAGGCACTTTACTGCTCCACCTGGGTTTAAAAGTAGTTCTCAGAAGGTAGAACATGTTAGCAAATAGACTATATGAAACAAAGCAGGAAATCCATGGAGTCGGCTTCATGAAGCAGAGGATGCTGTTTGATCTCTTCACAGAAACATATGCAAATACTGTACTTCTTTGAGAAAACTTCTGTCGCATTTATAGGTAAAAGGATCCTCATTCTTCAGAGTTTGGCTCAGTGATTGTTGTGTGTCAAATGTCTAATGAGGATCCCAAAGATGGTTTTCCTTAAATAGAAGGAGAGATGCCTCAGAAGGCAGTCATCTGATGCGGCCCGAGTGATCCACATTCTCAGTCTAGACTGTCCTGGACTCACTGGCTATAGAAACGCTTGGTTTGCTTTGGCATTAGAAATGTGGCTTCTGCCACCCCAGCACGGTTATTAGAAATACGAAATGCCCCTCAGCAGCGGTTCTCAGACATTCCCTGGCATGGATTTGGTTCAAAGCTATTTCCAGAGAATCCGACTTTTACAGCTGTTGAAGGCCCTGGTGACTGTCTAGTTCTTATTTTACTGGTGAAAAAAGCCAGTTGGTTCCTATGGATTCTATTCAGCTCCTTTCCCTCCTCCCCCTGGGTTTCACTTTCTTCCCTGGGAAACGAGAATAAGCTAGCGACTGACGCCCCTTCCATGTGTAAAATGCCAAGACTCTTCAGGAGAAATGTGTCCAAGGGATCGCGTCTGCCCTTAGATTCGCCCCTGAACCTTCTCACTTCTTTTAACCGAGTGGCAGTTGCCAAGTCCCACCGTCTTGGGACCAACTTACGGCAAAAAAATTCCTTTTCTGAACTTCCCTATCAAAATCTGGTTTCCCGAGTACTAGGGCAGAGCAGAGCGATGAAGGTATTGGCTTCTGAAAGAGACGCTCTAGTAGGTCCTTGTGGCTCTTCGGGCCCAGATGTCATAGGCGGCCAGATCTTTTGGATGGGAGCCGCAAAGATCCCCAAATGAGCTTTTACCCAAGCTGCATTCCGCCCTGTCCTTTTCCATCTAGCCGTTGGGGCACAAATTCATCTTCTCTTAAAGAGATTTGTTTTGGTGTTTGTGTTTTATGTGGCCTTGTTTCATTTGGTCCAGAGTAGGTCACTCTAAAATTTTACATGCATAAGCAAACCAGTGATTTGATAAGAAGTTCTATTTATTTTTCAGGGTTTTCCTGTTTAAACAGTCTAGGCTTCGGTTCAGCTACAGTGAATCTGAGTGGTTCTTCCAGAGGGCCCAGTCAGCCTGCTGTAACCAATTATCCCGATGGCTTTTGAAAACCAAAGAGAAACCAGTTCTTGAACTAGTAGGAAGTCCCTGGAGCCATTTTGGTCCCCTGTAGGTGCTTCATTACGTTTCTGAGGAGCCTGCGTGGCGGGAGGGAAAGAGAGCGGGGAAGGCCGGCTTCAGTCCCCCTCAGACACGTCGCCGAAGCATCCCGCGCTCGAAGCCGCTCTCTAAAGGCGGAAGATTGAGAGGAGCCGCCCAGCTTCACTGTAAAGGGGGTCACTCACAGCGCCCAATTCAGAGGTCTGGTTCTTGGGCTCTTGGAAGTGGTTGTAGCTTGTACCAGCTCGTCACAAAGCAGTGCCGTCGGGGCTTCCAGGGTACAGTGGAGCTTTCTGCCATTCACTACTCTGGAGAGATCTGGTTTTTAGTTTATCTTTCCACCCTCCCCTCGAGGGATGGGGGCCTGGGGGGGAGGGGCAGGGAGTGGACATGGAAAACCCTTTTCTCCCATCTAGTGGCCAGAAATGTAAGTGTCCTGCGTGCTTCTTGGAAGGAGAGATTAAGGGTGGCCTAATGGCGATGATAAAATACTGGGCTGTGCTCTCAGGGAAGCAGCACTCCAATCCCAAATCCTGAATCTGCCTCTTTCCAGGGGATCACGTGGTTTTCCCTCCTTAAAACGTGGCAGCGCCCAGAGCTCTCCTGACCTTTATCGCTCCCCTGCTGGCTTCCCACCTTCACAGTGCTCCCCTCTCCGTCCCCCCAGCGGGATGTTCTGAATTCACTTGTGAGGGCCAAAGACCAGTACCCAAGCCGGCTGCCCGCGGGGGATTCGGCTCCTGAAACTCCGGATGCCAGCCCGGATCCTGGTAGTGGGGCCCTCCGAGGAGCAGCTTGAGGGATGCTGACCTGGCGCACATGGAAACCCCACCTCAACCTTCTCTCTGCTGATTCCACAGATCCAAAGACTGCAATTCATGGACAGTCAGCAGAACTCTGCCGTTCCCAAGAAGAAGAGGAAGGTCAGCGAGCCAGTGAGCATCCTCATCCCCGACAGAAAGTGAGCCTCGGGGACGCTTCGTCCGGCCAGGGCTTGCTTTTGTGTTGTGGATTTCATTGGGCAGCAAACCACCAGCATCTCTCTGGGAGGAAAGTAAGCCTGGGTGACCGAACGTGTTGGCTTTTCTGGCTGTCTCCAGTCTCCCTTTACCACTGCGGTGAAGGCCCCAATGTTGGGCGAGCTTTGAGTTCACTTTGGGAGAAGGGAAGTTGGCCAAAGAGCAACCAAGTCAGCAAAGACCGCCCTGGGTTAGAGTTACCACAGGCTTTAGCAGTAGACAAACACCCATTGTGTGTGAGTGTGTGTGATTGTGTGTGTGAGAGTGACTGAGTGTGTGTGTGTGAGAGAGAGAGAGAGACAGAGAGAGAGAGAGACAGAGTGAGAGAGAGAAAGAAATGGAGAGAGGGAGAGAGAGAGAAATGGAGAGAGGGAGAGAGAGAGAGACAGAGAGAGAGTGAGTGAGAAAGAGAGAGAAATGGAGAGAGAGAGAGAGGGAGAGAGAGAGAGAGAGAGAGAGAGAGAGAGAGAGAGAGAGAGAGAGAGAGAGAGAGAGAGAGAGAAAAGAGACGAGGCAAGCAGCTAGACTCTCAGGAGATGTCTTAACTTGCTGTAACCTGTGGGCCAGGAGGCTGATCTCTTGGCTAGAATTCCCGCCGAATTGCAGAGGATGTGTGTGGTGCTATTTTGCCTATTGTAAATCAGATTTATGAGCTAACTTAGATCTCATCTGAAATGTGCCCTTCCTGTAAAGTTGCTCAAATCTGATTGGTGGCTCTTCTGCCAACCAGGCCCAAGACAAGAGCAGGAATTTGGGGAATTTGGTTCTAACTCCAGGCCCAGGAATTAGTGCTTTACAGCAAGAACCTCAGTTTTCCTCTCTCTACCCCGCAGGGAACGCTCTCAGATCCCTTGTCATTACTGAAGAATTTTTTGTAGGTCTGATGAACAATACTGTGTGAATAGGAAATAAATGAAAATGGTTATTTTTTCCCTTTTGAAGGTGCATGTAACACTGAAATTAATAATTCAGCTAAAAATGGGAAAGACCAATAAGACCCTGGCTATGTAATCTTATCTGTGGCTAACTCAACCAAAATAAAAGGTGTTATTCTGCTTAATCTTCTCTTTTGTGCTAAGAAATGTTTGTTCAGTCAGACCAAGGGGAGAATCAGTCATCTGTCTTTGAGTTCCACCTCCCAGATGTGCCCAGCAGCCAGCAGAAGGCTCTGTTTTCTGCTGGGATGAACCTGGGGTTTGGGGAATCCCTGTAAGTGCCCTTTGGTCACCCTTCCTCCTCTGGCCTGATGCAAACAGTAGGTTCAAGAATACTGTAGCATCTGCACCTGGAGGGAGGACCAGTTGTTCCTTTTCACCTCTGGACCTGCTCATTTTGATGAGCTTTTCCACCCACCATATTGGGGGGAAAGCCTGGCATAGACTGGGATTATTTTAGCCTTACTTACCAGCGCTAGGTCTCAAATCATCCTATTTCTGTCAATAAATGTACATAAATTAATTAATAACCAAATCATTTAGACTGTGGAGTTACTCTAAACAGAAATGCCCCCAAATTCTTGCACTCTCCATTACCAATTGGAGCTTTTAGAGCATACCATTCTGATTAGTGCATAAATTCCATTTTCCACTCATATTGAAGATTTCTATAGACCTGCCCCATGGTTTGACAGATTCCTGTAGGTCATAACATAATGTAGTACCTGAAATTATCTAGAAAACTTTTATGATGACTATTATTGATTCTCTGCCAAGGCTCCCAAAGGTATAAAGAACTTTCTGTGTTGTTGAGGTATCTGTCAGGCATATCTAGTAGTCTGTCACAAGCTCTCAGATCTCCTGATCTCATCCTCAGAGATTTTTTGAGCATAAAAAGCAGCAATGACTGGAAAATGTATCTTTGGCTGGCATATGGGGAAAAGGACTTGAGATTGGTTTTTCACTATTTGTGTTATCTTATCTGACATATAGTATAGCTTATATGCACAGTCATCTCTATCTCTACAGTTTGGGGGGAGTTAAATTATGTGGGCAAGAGGACCTCATGGGCAAGTCTTCATTCATTTAATAAGTAAGTGTCTACTGTGTGCCAAGCCCTCTCTGATCTGGTATGCTAGGCTTTATGTTTTTCCTGAACATTAATGGAGTTGATTGTCCTCCATCGAGGAGATAGATACCTTCTTTAGGTGAAGGGAGACTAAAACATAGATCCCCAAGCTGAGAAAGAGGGAACTAAGCCAGGCAGCTGTTACCTTTGATTCAGTGAAGTGATTAAAAAACTAAAATGATGATAACAAGGAAATCAGGATGTCATTAAATGAAAAAAAAAATGCCACAAGAGAAAGGTGGGAATTGTTTACAGAAAATTGATTGGGCTTGTAAGAGAAGTCGGTTGGGTTGGTAATTGCCCACAGCCTTTTAATTCAGGCTGCGAAAACCACACTTTTAATTTCTAGTTTCTCCAATCACTCTCAGTGTTTGGTTCCTCTTCATTCTTCATCTGTTCTCTAACAGGAAGAGGTTGAAAATGTTCATCAGTATCCTGGTTACATCTTCAGACACATGTAAGCAGAGTCTGTATTAAAATGCCCCAATCTATAGTGTCAGTTTTCCTATTTAATTTAAAATAAAGTATGGATTTATGGTTTTAAGCCAGCTGGTATTGGAGATCCTTAGGGATTTTCTACAGGTTTACATGGTGTTTTTTTTAAGTGACCTTAATGGTAAAAAAAAAATGAAACCTAAATTTTTGTGGGTACAAGAGACAAGACTAGATCATGGAATCTTAAAGAGTTGGAAAGAACCTCAGAGGTCTTATCTTGTCTAGACCCGCACCCAGAGCAGGAATCTGGGCTTCTGCGTTTCCTGCAGGTGGTAGATCACCTTGCCTCTGCTTGAGCACCTCTTGTGGCAAACACCTCCAGACTAGTGCCTGGTCTGGATCCGAACAGCAAAGAAGACATCATTTGATCCAAATTTACCCCTTTCTGCCTGGAGTTGGTCAATGTTATTAATCTTAAAAAGTGCAGACTTATTAATCAAATTGTTCAGGTCTAGAGAGACTCGGTGCCCCAGAGATGAGCCCAGGATAAGAGCTGTAGTTGGACCGGTTCAAGATCAAGCATCTGTTTGATCAGGGGCAGTCAGAGGCAAAGCTGTGAAGAAGTCGGAGTGTGTCTTTCAGGAGCCCTTTTTTCTTTTTTTCCATCTTTTCTCTTCTTACCATCCAGTGCTTTCTAGATGCCCAGATCCCCCACTGCCATAACCTATGCAAGCATACTCTCTGGAGTGATGCCCTCTGCCCCAAAGTTCCCCTTCCCATCTCCAGAAAAAGTCCCTTTCCCTCAGGGGTAGCTGATCTCAACTCGTCTGGAGCAAGAGGTATCTGATGCAATTTAATGTGAACCTCCATAGTTGCATTTTATAAGATAAGCTAGTTAACTGAAAGGAATTAATCTGTAATAGAGTCATTTCTATGCAAGTTTTTTGTTGAACTTGGGTTTTGGGGTTTTGATATTGTTTTGTTTTCATCTGGGATGCTTTCCTTAACCAACTCTCCAGAAGGCATCAACTCTCAGCCATATGTATGCCCCTTACTCTGAAAGAGTTTTGTTAAACCCCAGGAGTCTGCTCCAAATTTTCCCTGACATGGTGTTTTCTGCGATGAACCAACATGGGCTTTACCAACAAGAATATGTTGGTGTTTTGCGTTTTGTTTTTTAAGATAGATTTTTGAGTGAGAAACAGCTGGGAGTCTTTGAAAGACCTGTACAGTGCGTGCGATCTGTCACACTCTTTCCCTCGGAATCTTTCCCAGATAAGCAAGCAGATTTATATAGGATATACTATTATACTATGTATTATATGTGTGTGTGTATTTATATAACTAAGCCAAAGTCTGGGCAAGAGACTTCCCTCATCCACTTTCCTTTGTATACTGTGAGGCCCCATTACTTGTGAACAACTCTAGATCTTGTTGAGGATTTTTGTGGGTTTTCACAATAAAAACAAAGACAAAAATCTCAGTTTTAACCATCACCTCTCCAAAGTAGGACTCAACTGGAAAATGATATGGTTAGCACAATATCCTCCTCAAACAAAAGTATCTGGAAGACCTCAGCATCAAGACTTGGTTCCTCAGACACTCATGGAGTCTGTGAACATGAGTGGGGAAAAAAAATTACATCTTTGTTTTCACCTGTCTTTGGTTTCCTTGGAAATCCTCTATCTCAAGAAAAGGGATCCAAGGGACTTCAGTAGACTTCCACGAGGTGTCCAGGTGAAAACAGGGCTCTTCTTCCATTGACCTTTGCCCAGGACATCCATGGTCAACACCTTGGGTGAATCCACCTCTCCCTAGATAATGACAACAATGATCAGATGATCGTTGAACAAGTTATCTCTGTGATTCCAATATTGTCCTGCTCATGGTCCAGGGCTTACTTAATGCCACAATTGTTCCAGTCCTCCCCCCCCACCCATCCTAAGGACAACATCAGCTCCTTTAGGACAGGGACTGTTTCATCTTTGTCTTGTGCCCCAGTACCAGTGCCTAGCACAAAGAAGATGCTTATTGGTTCATTGACTGATTGCTTGTGTTACTAAAGTGCGCACCATAATAATCAAATCACAATGAAGAAGATATCGTGCTTTAAGGTTTACAAAATGCCTTACAAATATTACCTCATTGGATCCAGTTGAGTCCAATGAACACTGGAGGTTGGTGCTATTACTATCCCCACTTTACAAATGCTTTTTTGAGACCTAGAGAAGATAAGTGACTTGCTCAAGGTCATACAAGCCAGTAAGTTTCTGAGGCAGCATTTGAACTTGTCTTTCTGGCTCTATTCACCAAGTCGCCTAACAATTCCATGGCAGATTTGAGAAGACCAAATACATTGTCAAATTTATACCCCCCAGGAATGGCACAGAGGGCATTATCTAGGCAATCTATAAGAAAAGGAGATGGGCCAACCTTAAATATGCACTGTCACCCATTATTTGTTATATATGTTTATCTATATATGTATATATATATATATGACAACTATTACATAGATCCTTTAAGAAAGATTTATTAGAGAAGAGAGACAATTGAGCATAATGAGAAAGGTTTGAGAGGTCAGGTGTGGATAGTATGGCATCTGCAATGCTGGAGGGAATGATAATATATATATATATATATATATATATATATATATATATATATATGTACTGTGCTGAGCACTTTAAAATTACTATCTTATTTGATCCTTCTAACAACCCTCTGGAGATGTTACCTTGTTAAAGTCTTCCAAGAAAATGGGATGCCCAGCACTCTGCATGTGGTCTGACTTAGGGCCAAGTATCTGGTGTCTCGAGCTTTGTACATGGGACTTTTCCTAGCCAATACAAAGGACATAGCAGTTCGAGGTCTTTATACTTTTGTCCTCTGTTATACATTCTATCTACATATTCCCAGGGTGAGAATTCTCTTCCACTCTATTAGTATAGGGCTAGAGCAAGGTCCATACAATGAATGAAAACAATAATCCTCTATTAAGCTATATTAAATCTTAAAATTGCTCTATAAGATTTTGAGGTAGAGCCAAGACAATGGATTAAAGGCAATCCAGTTGAACTCTCTCAACATTTTTTCCAAACAACTTTAAAGCAACCTCAATTTTGGAGCATCAGAGCCAACAAAATGTCAGAGTGAAATATTTTTCCAATCTAAGACAACTTAGAAGGTTGGCAGGAAAGGTCTATGATACCAGAGTGGGTACAGGCCCAAAGTACAACAGCAGAGGCAGTCACAATAGTGGCTTCGGGAGTTCTCAGCTCAGTGATGGAGGATCAGAAAGGGACTACAGTGGGCCTCTTGCTGGTACTGAGTACAGCTGGCACTGACTGACAAATCTATTGCCTATATGCAGTTCTAGGTCACTTTCACAGGGCAAAGAGGAATGCTAGGAGTTGGTCCTAAGGGAGCAGAGGCTCTGATCACAGTTCTAAAGCAAAGAAAGCACTAGCACTTGTGACTGCAAGGGGCCAGAGGCCCTTGCTAGGTAAAGACCAGCAGTGACCACACTTCTCCCTAGATTATATACCAGCTTGGAAGCACCAAAAGCTTTAAAAGTCCCAGAACTAGCTCTGAAAAATAGCAGCATTAAAAAAAAAACACTTGAAGCTAGCAACAGTGCCAGGTGAGCAGAACCTGACTTTAACATAAAGTTCAAAGTTGAGGAATAGGCTGGGAAAATGAACAAACAACAAAATACTTTGACCATGAGAAACTACTGCAATGGCAGGTAAGATCAGGGCAGAAGAAAATAAAAACAGTATGAAAACAGGTACAAACAAAGGCTCAAAGAAAAATGCTAATTGGACCCAAACCCAACAAGAATTCCTGAAAGAGGTAAAGAAAGATAAGAGTGGTAGAGGACAATGGGAAAGCAATGAGAGTGTTGTAATAAAATTATGAAAAAATAATTAACAGTCTGGTAAAAGAAGCACAAAAAAAGTTCACTGACAAGAACTTCTTAAAAAGCAGAATGAGCCAAATGAAAAAAAGAGATGCAAAAGCTCACTGAAGAAAATAATTTCTCAAAAATTAGAACTGGGCAAGTAAAAGCTGACAACTCCATGAGACATCAATAATGAAGACAAAGAATGATAAAATAGAAGAAAATTGGAAATGCCATATTGGAAAAACAACCTACTTGGAAAATAAATCAAGGAGAATAATGCAGGAACAATTTGACTAAAATTTTAATTGCTTTTACATATAATTGGGGAAAACTAAATATTTTTAAAAGAAATTATTGGAGTGACTGAAAGCGAAGATTAAAGAGCCATATTTCATATCATATTTTAAGAAATTATCAAGGAAAACAATCTTAGATCCAGAAGGAAAGTAGAAATTGAAAGAATCCACCAGTGACTTGACAGAGATCTCAAAATGAAAACTCTAAATGATATTATTATGGTAAATTCCACAGCTCTCAGGCAAAAGAGAAACACTTCAAACAGCTAGAAAGAAACCAAATATCGTGGAATCATAGTCAGGATCACAAAGATTTAGCAGCTTCCATGCTGAAGGAGCTGAGGGCTTTTGAATGTGATAATCTGGAAGGCAAAGGAGTTAAGATTGCAACCAGTAAAAATCTACCCAGCAAAACTGAGTATGATCCTTCAGGAGAAAAAAAAAAGGATATTTAACAATATAGTGGATTTTTAAGGATTCCTGATGAAAAAAACAGAGCTGAATAGAAAATCTGACATTCAAGCATAAGGCTCAAGAGAAGCATAAAAAGGTAAATGTGAAAGAGTAATCAAGAGCCTCAGTAAAGGTGTTTTGATTAAACTGTTTACATTCTGATATGGGAAGATAATATATGTAACTCCTAAAAATTTTATCAACAGGATAGTTAAAAGGAATTTGCATAGAGGGACAGATGTGAGTCAATGATATTGGAACAGTCTCCAAAAAAAAAATTAAAGGGTGAGAAAGAGGGATGTGCTGGGAGAAGAGGGAAGAGGGAAGTAGAATGAGGAAGATTTTCTCAGATAAAAAAGCTCACAAGGAAGAACTTTTACAATGGAGGGGAAAATTCAGGAGGAATAGCAGGCAATGCTTGAACCTCATTCTCATCAGAGTTGGACCAAAGAGGGATGAATATATTTACACACTCATTTGGGGAAGATTAAGAACAAAAACAAGAATAATAATAGAGGGAAATGCACAACTTAGTAATCATAACTGAAAGTGAATGGGATGAGCTCACCAATAAAACAAAAGCATGGATAGTAGAATGGATTAGAAATCAGAATCCAATAATATGTTGTGTACAAGAGACACACTTGAATCACAGACACCCACAGAGTTAGAATAAAAGGGTGAAGCAGAATCTATTGTGCTTCAGCTAAAGTGAAGATGGCAGGGGGACTATCATGATGTCAAAGAAAAAGTAAAAATATACCTAAATAAAAGGGATTATTAACTAATGGAGGGGGAAAAGTGAAGAAAGGTGGCCTAGCAGTACCAGATCTCAAATTGTACTATAAAGTAGCAATCATCAAAACAGTCTGGCACTGGCTAAGAAATAGAATGGTAGATCAATGGAATAGATTAAATACACTATACAAGTGTAAATGATGTTAGCAGCCTAATATTTGATAAACCCAAAGACCCCAGCTTTTGGAATAAGAACTCACTAACAAAAACTGCTCGGAAAATTGGAAAACAGTATGGTAGAAACTAGGTATAGACCAATATCTCACACTCTATACCAGTGATGGTGAACCTTTTAGAGATGGAGTGCCAGGCCTGGCCCCCACCCCACCTCCCAGACAAGTACCATGCCCGACCCACCCCAGAGACCACATGCCATACCCTGTCCCACATTACTCCACACGGGAGGGAGAGAGAACTCCCATTGAGCTGCTGGGTGGAGGGGTGGGTGAAGTGAAGAATGTCCTCAGTGAGTGTAGAGAAGGGAAGGGAGTAACCTGAGCACTCTGCTTCCCTCCAGCTCTGCCAACTGTGAGCCCCTCCCCCACCTTATCCCCAGTATGCTACCATTGGGCTGCTGGACAGGGGAGGGTGATATTAAAAAAAATGTCATTAGGCACAATGGAGAGGGGAAGGGGTAGCTCCTCCTGAGTCCCTCTACCTTTCTAGTAACAAACTCTGGTGGGATGGGGGAGAGCAGCTGTGTGCCCACAGAGTTCTCTGTGTGCCATTTTTGGTGCCTGTGGCATAGGTTCACCTTCACTGCCCTACACCAAGATAATGTCAAAATGGATATGTGAGTTAGAATGATACCATAACCAAATTAGGGGAACACAGAATAGTTTACCTGGCAGATCTTTGCAAAAGAGAACAAGTTATGACAAATTTATTTAACAAATTTATGACAAGAGATAAATTTTATTATATTAAATAAAAAAGCTTTTGTACAAACCAAACCAAGTTTAGAAGGGAAACCACAAACTGGGAAAAAAATTTTTATAATCAACTCTGATAAAGGTCTAATTTCTCAAATTTATAGAGAACTAAGTCAAATTTATAAGAATACAAGTCATTCTTCAACTGACAAATGGTCAAAGTTTATGAACAAGCAGTTTTCAGATAAAGAAATCAAAGCCATCAATAATCATGAAAAAAATTCTAAATCACTCTTGCTGAGAGAAATGCAAATAAAAACAACTCTGATGTACTACCTCACTCACACCTATCAGATTGGCCAATATGACAGCAATGGAAAGTGATAAATATTGGAGGGAATGTGACAAAATTGGGACATCAATACATTGTCGGTGGAGTTGCAAACTGATCCAACCATTCTGGAGGAAAGGGCTATAAAACTGTACATAAACCTTTGATCCTGTAATACCAGTACTGGGTTTGTATCCCAAAGATACCGTAATGCCCATCAACTGGGGAATAACTGAACAAATTGTAGCACATAATTGTGATGGAGTACAACTGTATTATGTGAGATGATGAGGGGAGTATATTCAGAAAAACCTGAGAAGACTTATATGAACTGAGGCAAAGTACAGTGAGAAGAACCAGGAGAGCATTGTGCCCGGTGTTAGCATTGTTGTAATTATGATCAACTGTGAAAGACTTGGCTACTCAATACAATGATCCAAGACACTGGCAGAAGACTCATGGCAAAAAATGCTCCCCATCTCCAGGGAGAGAACTGATGAACTCTGAGTACAAATTGAATAATTTTCTCTCTCTTTTTTTTTTAAACCCTTACCTTCCATCTTAGAATCAATACTATGTATTGGTTCCAAGGCAGAACAGTGGTCAGGGCTAGGCAATGGAGGTGAAGTGACCTGCCCAGGGTCCCACAGCTGGGAAGTGTCCGAGATCACATTTGAACCCAGGACCTCCTGTTGCTGGGCCTGGCTCTCCATCCACTGAGCCACATAGGTGCTCCCTTTTTAAAAGAATAATATGGAAATATGTTCTGTGTGATTTCTCCTATATAGTGGATATCGTATTGCTGACTTTCTCAGTGAGTATGGGAGGAGTGAGAGGGAGGGAGGGGATTTGGAACTCGAAATTTAAAAAGAAAAGAATGTGAAAAATAAGTAATAGGTTGAAAAATATTTCTTAAACTGCCCTACGAGTCTGGGGGCCCTGTGTAACCTTTACCTGGCTTTCCTGGCTGCTCCCTTCTCCCCATCCCCTCTCTTAAGTGCCTCAGATTTGCATACGAGCCAATTTACTATCTTCTAAGAAATTCTAACCTGCAGAACTGCCACTTGGTGTTCTAGAACTGGCGTGGTCAAGGGATTACTGAGAACGACAACCATCTTTGCCTATCGCTGGGTCTCAGGATATGCATGTCACTCTAACCACAATGGATGTGGTTAGAGGCCTTTTGTTCATTTCTGCAAAGATCTGCCTCTCTCTGTTGACCCCAAAGCACCTCTCCGCTGGTCCAGAGTTACTTCTGAATGATGTCCCCCAATGGGCTCACTTTACAGAGTTTATTCAGTGGCTTAACTGCTGGACAAATCCCCCCCGCCCCGTTAGAATGGAAGGGCTCCCTCCCCGGCCACAGGAACAGAGACCACTTTGGACTAAATCTCAATGGAGGCCAAATTAAACCCGATTTGACCGTCCAGACCAAACTAGAAACATTCTCCTTGAAAATGTGGGCAAAGAAACAAGCAGTCCCTATCCCTGAAGGATAACAACAGTGTCGGCACCCAGCGTGCCCTTGTCACGCTATCATAGACTGGGCTTCAGAGGCCATTTACAGATGAGGAAACTGAGGCTCAGAGGGAAGTCGCTGCAGGAGAGCCCATCCCCACCTACCCAAAGCCCACACACTAGCCTTAGCACTCCGCTTTGTGGCCACACAAAGCCTCCCTTCTTCCACATGACAAATCCAGATCTTTGAAGGCAACGGACTCTTGATGAGTGCTTCCCAACCCTGGGATAGGTTGGTTTGTTGTTGTTTTGTTGAGTCACCGCAGTCGCGTCTGACTCTTCTTGACCCCATTTGGGGTTTTCTTTGTAGAGATACCAGAGTGGTTTGCCATTCCCTTCTTCAGCTTATTTTACAGATGAGAAAGCCAAGACGACAGGAGTTGAGTGACTTGCCCAGGGTCACACAGCTAGAAAATGTTTGAAGCTGGATTTAAACTCATCTGGATGGTTAATAAAGCAAACTGTAAAATTCTCCTCAATTAACCCCCCCCCCCAACTCAGCTTTGGAAATTCCAAATGTAGAAGGTGAGGAATTGGGGGATCTCAGGGGACTGCAAATGGAATGCAGAGAAGTCCCGATCCTGGAGTCACAGGGCTTAGGTTGCAGTCCCAGTCACTTAGGATTACCAGGAGGAGTGTGAATGGAGGCCTTAAGCAATCTGGGCCTCAGTTTCCCCATCTGTTAAAAAAGAGGGCCCTGAACTAAATGATCTCCAATGTCGCTCCAGCTCAGTATCTCTGGCATTGTAATCGAGGCCGTGGGAGAGCCAAACACCTGAATAAAATCCCCTGTGTGAAGAGAAGCCTCGTGTCCAGGGCTCTGAGGCCAGATATCACTTGGACAGTATGCTGTAGAGAGGATCCTCAGCCCAAAATGAGCTGGACTGAATGGCCTCTGATGTCTCTTGCAGCCCTGAGCTGCTGTGGTTCTGTGGAAGTGCTCAAAGGGGACCTGCTACGTTACTGCCATATAGAATGGGTCCATAACACATCCAGGCCTGGAGTCGGTCGGGAGGAGCTGGCCTCGGACAACTTCCCTGCTGTGTGACCCTAATTAGGCACGTCCCTCAATTTAAGACAGAAAGTCAAGGTTGAACACAACTAAGATAATTCTAAAGGAATTCTGCCCCCCTTTGGGTGCGCCATGTTTTGTGGCATCTCAGAGGGACTCTTAGAATAGGTCAACAAAAGAAAATCGAACAGAGCTTTGACCAGAAGAGGCAGCTCTGCCCGAAAGGCAGGGCGACTCCATCAGCAAAGAGGAAAGCAGCCGGGTATCGGCCTCATTAGAAGAGCCCCCGGGCCAAATCGCCTCAACTGAACGTTTTCAGCACAAATTTACAGTAAAGAGCAGACACCAGATTGGAAACTTGACCGTTGGGGGTTCCCGTTATTGAAGAGCTTCGGGTATAAACTTTCAACTTTTAAGCCAGTAAAACTTGACAGAAATACAAAGAAACCCCAAACCCCAAAACTTTCACAATTAGTCGCTGGGGAAATGGTATGCAGGTCACAAACGAAGGGCAGGCAGTAGTGGAAAGAACTCTGGACCCAGAGCCCAGCCACCTCAGCTCTGATACCGACCAGCTGAGTCAAACCTCGGGCAAAGCAGGCTTCTCTGGGCCTCAGTTTCCCCATCTACAAAATGAGCAAGTTGATCTACACTGCCTGTGGCCGCGGGTCATTGGGGAATGAGGTCGCCCTCCCTTGGCCACACAAAAGCCTCATGGGAAGCAGTGACAAAGAAGACCAGTAGGAGTTGGCCAATGAGAGCTCCTGAGCCCCTCCTACGCCTGGTTCTGTTTCCCTGGCTTTGCCCCTCAGCCTTCTAGCTCCCTTGATGAAGCTTCCCCTAAGGCTTTGCCCACAGGAACCACCCTGCTGTCTCATTTTCACCACCACCACCATCATAACGATACTTGCCGTGGAAATAAGATTACAGAACACTCTGCTGACATTAACTCATTTTATCCTCCCAGCAGCTCTTTGAAGTCAGTGCTGGTTATCCCCATTTTACAAATCAGGAAATCAGAACACAGAAAGGATGACTTTTCCAAGGTCCTACAGTTAGTAAGTCTCAGAGGCAGGATTCAAACCCAAGACCTGCCAACTTGGCGCTCTTCTCCTGGGCCATTGTCCCCGGCTCATCTTTAGGCACCAGACTTTGGAGCGATAGCTCTGCCTGGGTGGATCTGGTCACATTGACTCCTTTTCTTGAACAGCCCTTCTCCGTGCTGTGTCCACGGAAGCCTCTCCTTCAAGGGCCAGCTCAGAGACAACTGAAGAGATCCAGCTGCAAGCTTCCCTGGTCAGGAGCATCCTGGGAGCTCTCGTGGCTTCTTGTCCTTCTTCTATGAGCTTTCCTGCTCTGTAGTCTACTTAGTTATTGATTTTCAAACTCTTGCCTTCTGCCTTGGAATCGATACTGAGTGCTGGTTCCAAAGTAAAGAGTAAGGGCTGGGGCAGTTGGGGTTAAGGGACTTGCCCAGGGTCACATAGTTAAGAAGTGTCTAAAGTCAGATTTGAACCCAGGACCTCCTGTCTCCTGGCCTCGTGCTCTATCCACTGGGCCACCTAGATTTTTCAAGACTCAGTTAAAATCCTACCTTCTGCAGGTTCTCCTTAATGCTAATCCTTCCCTCCGTTTCTATCTCAGATTATCTCCAATTTAGCTGGTAAAAATGTGGCACAGATTAGACACTTAGTAAAAGCTTGTTGGTTCAACATGGCTTGATCATAGGGGCTTTGGGTCATTGGATGAAAGCCGATGGCAGCTCACAGGAAACGCCTTGAGATCAGCTGAAAAAGTCAGTCACACTAGTGGGTCTGTCTGTGACATAGCAGCGAGTGCAAAAGCTGCCAGGCATGGTGATAAAGAACGTTGGAGAGGGATGCCCTTGGGATGGAGGAGCAGGTTACTTTGTTCCCTCTGGCCTGTGCAGTGACCAAGTGATGACCTCATGGACCTCAAAAGGTTAGACGTTCTCGCTGTCCTGTCCATGTGGGTGACCATGCTTACCAGAGCTGATAGCATCTTTCCGGGAGCATCAGTGTCCACAGGCGGCGTCTGCAGCAGGAGCGGAAAAAATACATCAAGGCAGATCTCTTTGAGAGAGCTCCACCATAGGGGATTCCCTCAGGTCTTCACAGAGGGAGCCATGAGTTATCCCTTTGGCCACATAGGTTCCCTCCACATGTTCCTCTGAGCACCTTGTCCCCAGGGACCTTTTGGGTACAATTTGAAGTCCTTTTTTGTAATGATTGCCCTTGCCATGCCTGCTTAGTAAATCCTCTTTCCTAAAAGGTAATTGAGGCTCACAGCCAATAATAAATGGAAGGAATACCAGTGGGTACTAGAAAGTTCCAAAGTTTTGCCCCATTGACTCATGTTGGCAAACCTTTGGCACACATGCCAGAGAGAACTGTTCCTCTCCCCCTCTCCTCAGCACCTGAGGACATTTTCCCATCACCTGCCCCTCTGCCCAGCAGCCCAATAGACTGCTTCCTCCCTCCCCTGTCTGGAGTAAGGGGCAGCTCACATGTGGCACTTGGTCTCTAAAAGGTTTACCACCATTGCCATAGACCTTCAGTTACCATGAGAAAGTGATGGGAAGCTGCTTTCAGGGGAGTGGGAATTGGTAAAACATCCCTGTAGCAGCTATACATATGGTAGGGTTGCTATAGAAGCCATTGCTTAGAGAAATCTTAAAGATTACTTAAGAGGGGTGTAGTGTCCAGAATGAGGGAGGTTGCACTTCATTGTACTTTGCCCTAGTCAGAGCACAACTAGATCAGTCTATGACCAATTTAGGACACCACATTTTAAGAAGGACTTCAATAAAAGAGGATCATAGATGATTTTTAAAAGGAAATTTTGATTTCATCAAAATTTTTAAAAGCTTTTGCACAAACAAAACCAATGCAGGTGAAATTAAAAAGGAAGATGGATTGGGGGATAATTTTGTAGCAAGTTTCTCTGACATTTGTCTTATTCCCAGGATTCAAAAGGTTCTAAGAATAAGAGCCATTCCCCAATTGATAATTGATCAAAGTATGTGAAGTGGCAGTTTTCATAGGAAGAAATCCAAGATCTCAATAATCATATGAAAAATGCTTCAAATCACTAAGAGAAATTAAAATTAAAACAAAACTGAGAATCTATCTTATTCCCATCAAACTGGCAAAGTCAGCAAAAAGGGGAAAGGACAAAAGTTGAAGGATTGTGGGAAAGCAAATACATTAATGTCCTAGTGCTGGAGTTCTGAACTGGTCCAGCCATTCTGGAAAACAACTTGGAACTATGTCCAAGAAGTTGCCAAACTTTGCTTCTCCTTTATTGAAGTGATACTAGGTCTAAATAAACCCCCAGGGAGATGAAAGAAAGAGGAAAAGGAGGGATGTGTACAAAAAAAAATGTTTCTAGCTTTTCTTTTTGTTGTAGCAGAGAACTGGAAACCAAGAGGGAATGTGCCCATCATTTGGGGGAATAGCTGAACAAGTGTGACAAAAATGTAATGGATTACTATTGTGCTAGAAAAATGATGAAAGGAACAGTGTTAGAAAAATCTGAGAAGACATATATGAGCTGATGCAGAGTAAAGTGAGCAGGACCAGGAGAATGAACATACAACTTTGAAAGACTTCAAAACACAATAACCAGCCATAGTTCCAGAGGACTCAATGAAACATGCTGCCCACCTCCTGATGGAAAAGAGATGGGATCAGGAAGAGACTGGCAGGCTAGGCACCATGCGGTTAGGTTAATTATAGGAACATTGTCTACCCTTCCAATAAACTTTATAAAATGTATACATATATATGGGTAGAAATAATATTTATTTTAATCATTGCTAATAAACATAGCTAATCATTGCCAATAAAATCGAAATCTCCATCATTTATTAATTATGCCAACCAAAATCTGATACTTGTAGACTCTTGACTAATATAAGATAAAAAGAAATTCTGTTGACCACGTGTGTGGGAATACAGTTGACATTTCCATACCACAACTTTAAGAGAATACTATTCAATCTCTTTTACAAAGGAGACCTTTGAAGCTCCAAGAAGGGGACCTCGATCACACAGTTTGTTAGTCTGAGGTCAGAATTTGAACTCGGATCTCTTTGACCTCCGAGCACCCTTGGAACTGTTGAGTGGCTAAATCCAAAGAACGGGCATTAAGAGTGCACAGGTAAATATTTCACAACCAGCTTCCCCCAGAATGTAGCTATAACACAATGTATCATTTAATCTGCACTATAACTATTTCCTCCAACACTTTCTTAAGTCTACATTGTCAACAAAATAATAAATCAAACCCTGATTTGTAGCATTTGCTGATGCCTGACATGTAAATGCTCATCCTGAAAATGTGACGATCCGCTCCTGTGAGCTGTTAGGACCTGACCGCGGCACATTCTTGGATTGCCATCTTGGACGATGGTCCCCAGAGCAGTGCCCCGGGAACTGATGCTTGCTTTTAATCACGGTGCCACGAAGCCAAAAAGTCGCCAGTTCTGGCAGTGCTGTGTGGCCATTGGCAGATCATTTTCCCTCTCTGGCCCTGATCTTGTCTATAAAATAAAAGGGTTGGGCCAGACCTACCCTGCCCGCCTGCCAAGATGTTATGTAATTCTTTTGTTCAGCTGAATATACAAGGTGATGAATAGGATTTGGTGAAAAGAAACAATGGCAAGAGTAGGGTAAAGAGATGAGTGCTTAAAAAGAGCGCATGATTTAAGTGTGAGAGACCTAGCTGGGCTTGGATCAGGAGGAGCTAGGTTGGATCCCAGGTCTTATACTTCCTAGTTTGGCAAGTCATTAACATTTCTTAAATTCTGGTTTCCTCATCTATAAAATGGGCACAATAATACCTGTAGCCCTGACCCCATGGAGCTCTTCCAGGGAAAGGCAAACCTCAGGGCCCTACAGAAATGGAGGCTATTTTTTTTAAAAAAATTAAAACCCTTACTCTGTATTAGTTCCAAGGCAGAACGGTGGCAATGGGGGTCAAGTGACTTGCCCAGGGTCACACAGCTAGGAAGTGTCTGAGGTCAGATTTGAACCCAGGACCTCCCTTCTCTAGACCTGGCTCACTGAGCTACCCAGCTGCCACCATAGGAAGCTATTTTAATAAGTTTTTTTTTTAATGACATTTTAAAAATTCCATTGTTCTGCCACTGAGGTGAAGTGTTCACTGCCTTTGTGTTGAGAGAGGTAGGACTGATTGTCTGCCACAAAGCCAGGTTCTCATTTCCCTCCGCCCCTGCTTGGTCTAGAAGAGGAAACAAAGCACATTATCAGCTCACTCAGATTTTTTTGTTCAATTGTTTTCAGTCACGTCTGACTCTTCGTGACCCCATTTGGAGTTTTCTTGGCAGAGACACTGGAGGGGTTGGCCATTTCCTTCTCTGGTTCATTTGACAGAGGAGGAAACTGAGGCCAACGGGGCTCAGTGAATGCCCAGGGTCACACAGCTAGGAAGCGTCTGAGGTCAGATTTGAACCCAGATTTGAAAATGAGTCTTCCTGACGCCAAGCCTTGCACTCTATTGACTGTCCATACCACCCTCACTTAAATTTGCCAAAAGCATTGAAGATCCTGTGGTGTGGATCGTAGACAATGGCAGAATATTCAGAGTGTGGACAGCCATCTAATCTCAAGCTCACCTGAAGAAGGGCGCACTCCACGAGACACCAGACACGTCCAGCCTTTGTCTGAAGAACCTCCTCTCCGCGGCGGGGAACCTTCTCCCGTTCTATGATCCCAGAACCTCCCAAAGTGGCCTCTGCAAAAAATTCTGACCTGGGAGGAATCTTTCCCTAACGTTCAGCTCAGATGGGCGGCTTCTCCATTTCAACTCTCTGGTGGCTTTGGGCAGCCCTTTAATCTGAACCCGACTGTTGGGTATTTTAGCAGGGCCGAAGTCCTCCCAAAGTCTTTAGGCTAGAGCCAAGCTCCAATCCTTGGGGCCCTCCAAAGTGACATTAAACCGTAACCAGCCATTATTTGGATTCAGCTTTTCAGCTAGTTCTGATTCCATTTCATCGTGCTTTCTTCTAGCCGGCATCTCCATCTTGTCCACAAGGATAGCAGGAGAAACTGTCGAATGTTCTTCTAAAATCAACCGAAATTCTATGGCCAGTGTTGCCCTGATCTCTTAGTTTGTTTGGCTTGTAAAATAAAAAATAAAAACAAGGAGAGGGGCAGCTAGCTAGGTGGCTCAGTGGGTAGAGAGCCAGTCCTGGAGATGGGAGATCCTGGGGTCAAATCTGGCCTGAGATACTTCCTAGCTGGGTGACCCTGGGCAAGTCACTTAATCTCCATTGCCTAGCCCTTCTTGCTCTTCTGCCTTGGAGCCAATACTTTTGTATCTGTTCTAAGACATAAGGGAAGGGTTTTTTAAAAAGGAAATAAGGCTAGCCTGGTATGATCTGGTTTTTTTCTGACTCTTGTGAGCTTCCCTGTTTCCTTTTTAGATATCCACCAATCATCTCTTTAATAATCCATTCAAGAATTTTGCCAGGAATTGCAGCCAAGCTCCCTGGCCTCGGCACAGTCGGTAAATTAGGATTTCTTCCCATTTGTTAAAAACTGGGGCATTTGCCCTACTCCCATCCTGTGGCACCTCTCTTAGAGATCACCGACAATTACTCGGCAGCCATGGCTATTGGTCCTTTCCATCCAAGAAGGTGTAATTCATCTGGGTGAGGTGCCATGGACTCATCAAAAGATGCTCAGTGCTCTCTTCCTGTCTTCTCACCTATTGTGGGTGCCAGTTCCCAGTCATCAATATCCATTCTGCCCTTCCCACAACTCCCGTGCCATCAGGCGTGTAAATCAAGAGATGCAGCGAGGAGAGAATTCATTTTTGCCTCATTTTCCTGCAGTGGTCTGTCGATCATACGGCAATCACAAAGTCCCCACTGTGTGCAGGGCTAGATGCTAAGGACACAAAGACAAAGACTGAAGTGATCCCTCCTCCTAAGGAGGTTCCATTCTAACAGGAGATGCACAAGAGCTTGTCTAAGTGTACACAGAACCAAGTCTGTGCAAAAACAGGGGATCAGGAAAGAAGACTTCATGCCAAAGGCTTTCAGTTGCCTCTTGTTGGAAGAGAGAGACAAAGAAGCGTTCCTTTGAGACATGGCAGATACCCAATGCTAAGGCATGGCAGTGGGAGGTGGACGGAGAATAGCATTATTGAATCTCCTTAGAACATCTCTTTCATCACAGTCTGGAAGGCAATTTTTGAAATTTTATCAGTTCAGCAAATCTCAAAGACTTCCTTCATCAAGTCAACATTTATAGCATCAATCTCTTTGGGATGGTGGGGAGGAAAACCTTTTTACTATAAACTGGATTATCAACAAACCTGGATGTTAGAGTATGAAACTACAAACTTCACAGGTCAAGAAAATGCAACTCAGTGAAAACAGCAAGTATTTATTAAATATCCATTGTGTACAGCACATTGCGTTCAGCTCTGAGGGTGATACAAAATCATATCTTCATGTTGCTCACAGTTTAGATAATGGATTGAGGAATCCAACGCATCTGTAAAATATGCACTCTTACATGATTGGTGCATTAGACGGAAAAAAACAAAGTGCTACATGATGTCTGAAGGGGACTATCGTTATGGGGTACGGGGTCAGGGAAGGCTTCTTGGAGGAGGTAGCATTCAAGCTGGGTAGACTTTAAAGGAAGAAAATAATTTAATAGGCTGAGACAAGTATACAAGGCATAGGGACCAGCACAGAGACAGAAATTGTGAGTGTAGTGGGTACTCCAAGGTACTAGGAAGGGGGAGATGGTTTAGTATGGTAGAATGTAACAGAATCCAAGAAACCCTTTTTATTATAAACTTAATCACCAGCAAAAGTGGCTCAAGCCTTGCCAACAATCTTGGCTAGATTAGAACTCAGGGCCCCCTTCCTTTTTGACCAAGGTTGCTTCCACTGTCCCAGGCTACTACATACACAGCAGCCTCAAGAAGAGCAGCAGCCTTGAAGAAGGGTGTATGCTTTTTTTTTCCTTGAGTAACCAAAAGGAAGCATGTTGACCTATAAATTCTGAGTGGCATTTCCCTTCCAAACGGTCTTTGGGCCTGTCCACTTGCTATTCCGTTTTCTTGTAACAGAAGTGCTGAGAAAAGTCGGGGCCTGTCAACAGGAAACCTAGAGTCCTTGACACAGCCAAGGGGCCTCTCTCTACCAGACCCAAGTCTGGCCTCTTTCTTTTCTTTGATACGGACTTGAAGAGACTTTGCTGGAGACACACACACACACACAGCTGAAAAGCAGCGTCCCAGTAAACACGGTGGCTATTCTCTGCCAAGACACTCAGCAAGCGGCCACTGAAGCCAGAAACCAGTGTCATTGCTGGGCCCCGGCTTCAGTTTTTGGCTAAGTCACATACCATCATGTCAACATGAAGAGCCAGTGATGCAAACAGCAAAGAGATGTGCTGACTTCAACACAAACACTGCAGGGAGCACCGGAAAACCACGGCTCGCAGAGTCTCTTTCCCCCCCTTTCCTATCGAATTTCTGGTCCAGAGGAAAGACTCTCAAGCAGGGGACACACTGGGCCAAAAGAGAACTTGGAGAGAGTCAGCAGAGCAGTCTGGATGCCCGCAGAAACCACTGGGGACCCAGGCTCTGGTCACTAACAAGCAGTGTGACTTTGGGGGTTTCTGCCTCCTCTCTGAGCCTCAGTTTCTTTCTCTGTAAAACACAGGGGTCAGCCTGCTGCTGTCTGAGGTCCCTTCCAGTCCTGGCAGTCTGTGAAGTTTCTGCCTCCACTCTGAGCCTCAGTTTACTTCTCTGTAAATCATGGGGGTCAGCCTGCTGCTGTCTGAGGTCCCTTCCAGTCCTGGCAGTCTGTGAAGTTTCTGCCTCCCCTCTGAGCCTCAGTTTCCTTCTCTGTAAATCACGGGGGTCAGCCTGCTGCTGTCTGAGGTCCCTTCCAGTCCTGGCAGTCTGTGAAGTTTCTGCCTCCCCTCTGAGCCTCAGTTTCCTTCTCTGTAAATCACGGGGGTCAGCCTACTGCTGTCTGAGGTCCCTTCCAGTCCTGGCAGTCTGTGAAGTTTCTGCCTCCCCTCTGAGCCTCAGTTTCCTTCTCTGTAAACCATGGGGGTCAGCCTGCTGCTGTCTGAGGTCCCTTCCAGTCCTGGCAGTCTGTGAAGTTTCTGCCTCCACTCTGAGCCTCAGTTTCCTTCTCTGTAAATCATGGGGGTCAGCCTACTGCTGTCTGAGGTCCCTTCCAGTCCTGGCAGTCTGTGAAGTTTCTGCCTCCCCTCTGAGCCTCAGTTTCCTTCTCTGTAAATCACGGGGGTCAGCCTGCTGCTGTCTGAGGTCCCTTCCAGTCCTGGCAGTCTGGAGTTCAGGGTGACATTGCCTTGCTGTCAATGATTGAACATGAACGCATCAATCCTCATGGCAGCCCCGGGTTATTTTTCCCTCCCTGTTTACAGGTAAGGAAGTGCGGAGGAGGGCCCAGAGCCAAGGTTCTCCAAGGCCCCTGGGAATCACTTTCGAATGCACATAAATTTCCACAGTTAAGGCCCGACCGGCCGGCTCTAGCATGCAACCGCCGTGATCTCTCAGGTTTCCTGTTCAATGTTCTAACTTGAGTTGTGCTACCAGAAAAGCGGGTGTATTTCGGTCCCTCCACCAAGGCACGACGGAGAACTTTCCGTTCTGGGCACCAGCTGTTAGGACATGGGCAAGCCGGAGCATGCTGGGGTGGCAAGGGGACAGGGCAGGAACCGTGCCATGGGAAGATCTGCTGAAGAACTGGGGACGGTGAGCTGGGAAAGGGATCCCACGGGGGATCCTTCAGTCATCCATTCACCAAGGACCTTCGCTGTCATCTAGCTCAACCCCTTCATTTTACAGGCGAGGAAACTGAGGCCCAGAGATCTGCAGTAACTCTCTCACGCACACACAGCAGAACCAGGACCCAGTTTTTAATTGCTTTCCATCAGAAGGGTTTTCATGTGGTAGAAGGCTTCCATTTATGCCACGTGACTGGAAGCCAATGAGTAGACGCTTCAGCTCAGTAGTAAGAACCTCCACCGAGATTGGCTCCCTGACAGTGGATGAGCCGAGGGCACTTGGGAGGCCACAAATCTCTTGTCACTGGGGCTCTGCCACTGGAGGCCGGATGTCTACAACTTCAAGATGCTGGTGGGAGGATCCAGCACCGAGAGGGGCCCAGAGGTCATCTGGTCCTACTCGTGCATGTTATTGATGGGGGAACTGAGCATTAAAGAGGCTGTGACGTTACTGGATCACAGAGTGAGTGGCAGAGTCAGAATTCGAACCCAAGTATCTGAACCCCAGATAAGCCTTGTCCCCCTCATTGGGCGTCTATCTTTTGCTCTCCCCTAACTCTTAGATCTTCTGACTCCCAGGAATCAGAGCAGCAAATAGTCCTGGCCTGAGCCCATGAATCTATTTCTGAGAATGAATTGGTCCAGGGGACTGTGGCTTCGATGACGTTCCACACAGGATGAGGGGCCTGACACACCCCTTTGACTGGACGTGCCCCTGTGGCACGACAGCGACGGGAAGGGAGCTGCACCCAACTGAATCAACACTCTGTCCTTGCTCAATATCTTTTCCATGGCATTGTTAAATCAACTCCATTTGCTAAATGGTATATGGCCTGCAAGTGTCTTATTTCATTCCATTTCCAAGGCTGAAGCACTCAAGTGACCTGGCCCAGAAGGTACCCCTTCCTGTTCCAAAGTGCCACTTCAAAGAACGAAGCAGGAATTGAGGTGAGTGCGATGATCTCCAAGATCCCCGGGAGCCGGGAAATTCCCTCTCGGGCCCTCAGCTCAGCCAGCATCATCCCAATGGAGACGGCCTTTTTCTTCGCCTGCTGCAGGCCCCCACATCAACTATGGGACAGAAGACGCTGGGAATGAAAGATCTGAGTTCGACGAAATGGACCTTTCTTTAGCCTCACGACAAAGGCAGGGGCATGGGAGAGATGGAGGGCAAAGAGGATCTAGAGTCCTGAAAACAAGTTGGCCATATTTCTTTCCATCCCTTTCAATCTTGGTGTTTAGCCATGCCTTCCAGGGATGCTTGTTCAAAGAGCTGGGCGGTGTGGTGGCTAGAGCTCTGGCTTTGGAAGCAGTCAGGAAGGCTCTAGTTTCCTCATCTGTAAAAAGGGTCCATAATAACACCTATCCTAGGATTGCTGTGAGGAACAAATGAGATAATATTGAGAAAGCTCTCTGGAAACCTTAAAGCATCATCAAAGTAGGAGGTGTTGTTAATATTACTTAACAGAGAACCATTTAACTGTCCCTACTGGAGCACAAAGTCCCTTATCTGCCTACTCTTCAAGGAGGTTCATAGGTAGCTCCAAGAGAGGAATTTAGAGAAAGGAAATGAGCATTGGAGCCACCGAGTCCCCAAGGAGACGTCTTTGATGTGTATGAGCCAAGGGCCACATTTCCATGCCAACCGGGACTACTCTTCCCGATGGGCATTATAGAGGAGCACAAAAAGGCTTCACCCACTGAATTACTCATAAACTCACTCAGATCTATACCGGGGTTCCCGAATACTCCATTACCCCAGGGGGTCCTTCATCAGATCTCATCAAAGGGGATTTTCCCTCCAGTGCTGCAGATTCCACCCATCCATGCCAGCCCACCATGTGCAATTCTTGTCCTCACCCTCCTGTAAGTTCTTCACTATGCCCAAATTTCTGGAGACCTTCCCCATTTTCTCTTGACATCCAAAGGCTACCCATAATACACATGGGCTACCCATTATTCATTGCTCTCTCTTCATGGTCTTTCGTGCAATACTTATTTTCAGCTCTTCAGAGACCATAATGTTCAGGGCTTCCCAGCCATCCAATACCATGAGAAAAATATTAGTACAAAGAAAGATGATCCTTTTATATCCCCAAAAGAGCCAAGAAAGAGGGTAGGAGCCCATATGTTTCAAAAAGAACACTTCTGGCAGCATTTGGCGTTGTTATTGTACATTCTTTGTTTTGGAAAGGCCCAGTGGCATCATGGGGTGATGTCTTGGCTTATGGATGAATTGGATTGAAGAGCTACATAAATATATCGACCTCACTCTCCCTTCCAATGTTACCAAACCTGGACAAATGGTGGATGCCTGGGATGCAGTGGATGGCCTTGGCATCTTCCATGTCTGGCTGAGCTCTAAGCCTCCCCAGTGCCTGTTTTCATCACCATTGTAACAAATTGTTCTCATTCATCCTTCCCCTGGGGGAGTTTTCACATGATATCTCAAGTCACTGCTGGGTTTGAGTTCTTTTGGCTATCTTCAATCTGGTTTAGCTCATCTTCAGGGACAGTTTTACCAGTATGTGGCTGCTGTGCATGCTATAGTTTCTTGGAGCCACAGGTGAGAGCTGGGTGCTAGGTGGACACCAAAGGTGACTGAGCAGCCCTTAAAAGGACTTGACAAACCCCATACCAGAGGTGCCAATCCTCCCTAAATAGCCCATAGCAGGATTTATTGTTATAGCAAAGAACTGGAAACAAAGAGGGTTCCAATCACTTGGGAGAAGGCTGAGAAAATTATGCTCTACACCTGTGTTGGTGAACCTATAGCACACATGCCAGAGGGGGATGCTTCCCTCCCCCTCTCCACTACACCAGAGGACATTTCTCTCATCGCCCATCCCTCTGTCCAGCAGCCCAAAGAGAGTGCTTCCTTCCTTCCCTGTCTGGGGTAAGGTGAGGGGCTCACAGGCAGCATAAGGGTTGCAGTTTGGGCACTTGGTCTCTAAAAGGTTCACCATCACTGCTCTATACCCAAGATAAATGAGAAGATAATAAGAAAGTACTGAACTGCTCTTATGAATTCAAATTCTGTGTCCCAGATGAACTTCATCCTGTGTCCTCAAAGCACTTGCAGATGAGACTACTGAATCACTGTCGATGATACTCAAAAAATCATGGAAAATGAGAGAGCTACCACAAGACTGGAGAAGAGTGAACATTCTAGTTTTCCAAAAAGGGAAGACAGCAGAGTCTGCCCAGGATGGGCCAGTGAACTTAACTCCAGTTCCTGGGAAAATTCTAGGCTGAATCACAAAAGAGATGGTTGGCAAACACCAGGAAAGGAAAAGAGATAAAGAGTAGCCAGGCTTAGTTAAAAACAAGTCATGACAGATGAAACTTACTTCCTTTTTTAACAGTTTATTAAACTTGTAGAAGAGAGAAAAGTTGTGGATAGAGTTTATTTAGATTTTGGCAAAGGCTTTGGGAAAGTAATTCATACTAGGGGCAACTGGGTAGCACAGTGCTTAGAGCTCCTGGCTTGGAGTCCTTGGGACCTGGGTTCAAATCTGACCTCAGATACTTCCTATCTGTGTAATCTTGGGCAAGTCACTTAAGCCCACTTGCCTTAGCCCTTGCTGCTCTTCTGTTTTAGAACTGATACTAAGGCAGAAGGTAAGAGTTGGAAATGAAAGGAAAGGAAAAGAAAGGAAAGGAAAAGAAAAGAAAGGGAAGGGAAGGGAAGGGAAGGGAAGGGAAGGGAAGGGAAGGGAAGGGAAGGGAAGGGAAGGGAAGGGAAGGGAAGGGAAGGGAAGGGAAGGGAAGGGAAGGGAAGGGAAGGGAAGGGAAGGGAAAGAAAAAGAAAAAGAAAGGAAAGGAAAAGAAAAAGAAAAAGAAAAAGAAAGGGAAGGAAGAGAAAAGAAAAAGAAAAAGAAAAAGAAAGGGAAGCAAAGGAAAGGAATTCATACTATTTTTATGGAGAAGATGAAAAAATGAGAATTAGACAATAATCAGTTGGATTCAGAACTTATTGGATGGCTGGACTCAAAAAAGGGTTGGAAATTGTTCCCAATCACCATGGCAGAAGGTGTCCAGTGGAGAGCCTCAGGGATCTGTGTTTGGTCCTGTGATGGCTAACCTTTTTCTCAGTGACTTGACTAAGGCAGAGCTGGTGCTCTGTTGAGTGTCAAGTCTGGGAGAAATGATGGCAGAATCCCAATATGAAATATTCATGGCAGGTTCTTAGAGCATTGGACTGAATCAGATAAGATGAAATTCAATGGAGATGAATGTGAGGTCTCACCCTTGGGTGCCAAAACATCAACTCCACCAATATAAGATGGGTGAGAACTGGATAGACAGCAGTTGTTCTTGAAGGAATCGAGGGGCTTTAGTGGACACCACAGTGCTCAGCAGGGTAATGCAGCAGTCACTTGGACTAAATTAGGGGACTAGTGTCCAGGAATAGGACCATACTTGCCTTTCTTAGACTTCATCGGCAGTAAGGAGGCCATGGTTTAAGAAAGACATTTGTAAGCTGGGAAGAGTATGGAGGAGGGCTACCAGCATGGTGAAGGGCCTTGAGTTCATGGAGGACTGGGCATGTTTGGCCTGAAGTAAAGAGAACTCAGAAAGGGGTCTTAAAGTATTTAGAGGGCCAGCATGTGGAATTGGGGATCAAGCTTGCTCTGTCTGACTTCCTTGGAAGTTGTTAGGCAGAAACAGGATGACCCCTTGTCAAGGGAGTTATAGTTGGGATTCTTTCGTGGGTGAGTGACCAGGAGGTACAGTGGGCAGAGACCTGGGTCTGGAGGCAGGAAGACTCATCTTCCAGAAATCAAGTCTTATTAGCTGTGTGATCTTGGTCAAGTCACTTAACCCTGTTGGTCTCAGTTTCTTCATTTTTTAAATTAGCTGGAGAAGGAACTGGCAAGCCACTCCTGTCTCTTTGCCAAGAACTCCAAATGGGGTCACCAAGAGTTGGACATGACTGAAAAACAAGTGAAGAACAACAACATTTATGGGTAGAACTAGATGGCTGCCAAGGTCCCTTCCAACTCTCAAATTCTGTGATTTTGTGATAGGAATGGAATGGAGCATTGTTGTGCCATAAGGAATGAGGAAAAAGACAGATTCAGAAAAATCTGGAAAGACCTGTATGAAGTGCTCCAGAGTGAAGTAAACTGAACCGGGAGAACAATTGATACAATGACTAACAAAAAATCAAGGAAACCACTTTGAAGGACTGAAGAACTCAGATCAATGAGTAACCATAAATCCAGCAGACAGAATGAGGGGTCACACTTTCCAGCACTCGACTAGAGATACCCAATAAGAAATTCATTCTCTGGCATGGCCGAAGCATGGGTCTGATCCCCTGGGGGTAGGGGGAGAAGGATATTTTTATTTTGTTTCATTTGGAAGCAGGAAGAGGGAAGGGGGAAAGGGAGGAGGAGACAGTAATGGTGATACTGATGAAAACGACAAGACTTGAGTGAGATAGTTCTCACATCTACAGAAGGGAGCAGAAATCAGTTTCGAAAGAGACACAGACCAGTAGGACAGAATTGAAATCTCGATGTTAAATCTATTAGGTACCTATTCTCAACAAGCTACATATAACGGACATCCATAGGTCCATATGTAATTCTCTTTTCCTGTCCTTGTCCATCCTGTCGTTGCAATCTGTCATGTCATCCAATCAATCAATAAGGATATTAGTTGGGGAGTGCCCGCTGTGCATGCTACAGCTTCTTGAAGTCGCAGGTGAGAGCAGGGAGGACAAAGGTGGATAAGCAGCCCTGAAAAGGGCTTGGCAAGCCATCTCACAAGAGGTGCTAGTCCTCCTGGAACACCCACACACTCCAGTAAGCCATCTCAGCCGATGCATTGCATGAGGTCGAAGGTGATGGATGGTTCACCAACCCATTGATGAATTAGGGGGTGACTATCAAGCACGCGAAGACTTCTCCTGGTGAAATAGACAGAGGAGAACAATTTGTTCCAGTGGCCATAAAGATGGCTGAAGCAGGTGCCGGGAAGCACATGGAGACTGGGCAGTCAGTCATTGAAGATGTCAAGGTCATCCGATGCACCTTGGACCATCACCCGTTGTTCTGACTTTTGTCTTGCCATTGGACTTTGATGACTTGGAAGGAATTGAGGCCAAGATTTTATGCAACTGCCTCCCTTCCGTTCAAGTTAATATAGCATCCTGTGATGTCATTGGTCCTCTTTGAAAACACAGGACAAAAACAAGGGCAATAAGCATATCAATCACCTCCATGTACCGTACTGGGTTCTGGGAGTACAAAGACAAGAATGAGACAGTCTCTGCCCTCAAGGAGCTTACATTCTTGAGAGAGGGAGGATCAAACATATTCGCAGATAAATATATGAAGGAAATAGAAAAAGATGAATGCACAGTGATGGGGGAAGGCACTAACAATGGGAGGTGGGGATTAAGAAGAGCCTGAAGTTCATGGGCTGAACCCGAGAGAGAGAGAGAGAGAGAGAGAGAGAGAGAGAGAGAGAGAGAGAGAGAGAGAGAGAGAGAGAGAGGAGAGAGAGAGAGAGAGAGAGAGAGAGAGGGAGGGAGGGGGGGGGAGGGAGGGAGGGAGGGAGAGAGAGAGAGAGAGAGAGGGAGGGAGGGAGGGAGGGAGAGAGAGACACAGAGAGAAAGAGAGAGAGACACAGAGAGACAGAGAGAGAGGTGGAAAATGAAATGTTTTGAGTATGGAAAATAAGAGGAAAGCTAATGTGACTAAAGCAGAAAGTGTGATGGAGAGGTCGAGAGGTAGATGGATGGAGAGATAGCTAAATGATGGGTAGGTGGGCAGTTAGAGAGATAGAAGCACTTATTAACTGCTTAATTAAGTTCCAGACACTGGAATAAGTACTGGAGATATAAATACAAGCAATCTACATAGTCCTAACATCATAGAGATGACATTCTAACAGAAGAAGATAACACATTAGGGGAAGCTAGAAAGAAGTAATATGTGGGGGCAGCTGGGTAGCTGGGTAGCTCAGTGGATTGAGAGTCAGGCTCAGAAATGGGAGGTCCTGGGTTCAAATCTGACCTCAGCCACTTCTTAGCTGTGTGATCCTGGGCAAGTCACTTGACCCTCATTGCCTAGCCCTTATCATTCTTCTGTCTTGGAACCAATACACAGCATTGATTCCAAGATGGAAGGTAAGGGTTTAAAAAAATAAATAAAAATAAATAAATAAAAAAATAAAAGAAGTAATATGTAATCAACCTGGAAAGATATGCCAGATTCAGATTGTGAAGAGACTTCAGTGCCAACCAGAGGAATTTGTATTTTATATTCAAGACAATGGAAAACCACTGAAAGTAGTCATTTAAGAAAAAAAAAAAAGCTCCAGAATTCCCCAAAGGCAATCCAGTCTTCTCAGCCTACTGACTGTCTTCTTACAGTTCTTACAGTGACAAACTAATATTTCTATATTGATGGATGAGCTCAGTATGACAGAGTCAACACTTGGTAAAATGAGAATAGGCAAAATTAGCTTGGAATTCATCTTGACCCCTTTTCACTGAACTCTAGAGCAGAAGAGGCCCTTTCCCAACCACTTTAAAGCAGACACAGATCTCCTCTGACAGCTTCCCTTCTGCCTAATGTGGCAGAGCTAGGATTTGAACCCAAGTCACCAGACTCCTAGTTTAGTATATTTTGCTTTTCCCTTATTTTACACATGAGAAATAGAAGACCCAAGGAGGAGAAGTGACCAATTCATAGCTCATGCAACAGCCTATTAGTGTCTTAGATCTTCCCACAGCCTCTCCAACATTGACTATTTCCATTTTTAATATCATAGTTGCCAATTTGATGGGTGAAACCTCAAGAGTTGTTTTAATTTTCTATTTGTAATTGGAATATTTTTTCCATATTGCTGTTGATAGTTTGAATTTCTTCTTTTGAAAACTGCTCCACAGAACATTTATCTGTTAGGAGTTGGCTCTTAAACTTATATTCTTTATATTGTTATATTTTGTAAGCTAGATGATTATAAGTTTTTGGTGCAATCTGCATCCCTCCCCTGAGCATTTCTTTTCTTATTTTAATTACCTTGATGTTGTAATGCAAAGGTTCTAAAATTGCATGTACTTTAAATTGTTTGTTTTGTGATCTCTATCTCTTGTTTGGTTATTAATATTCCCCTTCATTACAGTTCTGAAAAACACTTCTTTCCACTCATCACTAATTGCTTTATAACTTTTCATGACCTTTTACATTTGGAGATGGTTCTGGAAAGTAGCATAAGGTGCCTGAGGAGGCATCCTTTCTATGTAATTGTTTGCCATTTTTCTCAGTTTTTATCAAATAAGGAGTCCTTCCCTTTTCTCTTGTGTTTATCAAATATTGAGCTAGTGTGTTAGTTTACTTCGTGGTCTTACTTGTTCTACTAATATAATTTACATTAAAAAAAGAAGTAAAATTGTAAGTAAGGTATAATCACTGCCTTATAAATATAGTATAAGATCAAATAATGCTAGGTCCTATGCAAAAAAAAATTCAAAAAAATTATTTCCACTGAGAGTCTAGGCTTTTTTTTCCTCCAAAAGAACTCTGTTATTATTTTGTCTAGTTCTGTAAAACAACTCATTGGTAGTTTGATTGATATAACACTTAATCTAGAAATTAATTTATGTAGTATCTTCATTTTAATCATATTGGTACAGCCCGACCATGGACAGCAAACATTCCTCTGTCTTTATTTCTGTAAAGAGTATTTTGAGTTATACAAGTCCTATATGTGTCTTTGTAGATTAATTTCCAGATATTTTGTGTATTCTTCAGTTATTTTAATGTAATTTTCATATTTTCTTCCTAGTTTTGTTAGCATATCATTAAAATGTTAATTAATTTATAGTTTTCTTTTGTGTCCTACTACTTTAATGAAGTCATGAATCACTTCATGAGAGGTTGTGTAGTGGGATGGACAGAGAGCTGGCCTCAGTGCCAGGAAAATCCTAAGTTTGAGACTCACCTTTAACATATACTGGCTGTGTAACTCAAGGCAAATCACTTAACTTCTTTGTACTTGAAATAACTGCCTAAGGATCTAAGTTGCCGATAACCCGCTGACCTATATTGGGAGAGGGAGTTCTTTTAGCCAGAACTTCCTGATAGCAATGAAACCATAATTGCAGCCCCAGACCCTATTAATCCAATTAGTTGCCTTGCTGGTTCTCTGGAGTTGTCTAATTAAACCACCATATTGTCTACAAACAGGGATAATTTTAGTCTGCTCTTTGCTATTATTTATGCCGTTGATTTTGCCCTCCAGTTTGGTTACCGTCGGTGGTGTTTTTATTACTATGTCAAATTACAGCAGGGAGATTGAATTAGCTTTTGGGCAGCCACAATATGCTGGTTGTCGACTCATATGGAGCAGGCCATGGAGAAACCCCAGATCCTTTTCAGAAAAACTACTATTGAGTCACGTCTCTTCCATCTTATAAACTTGTGAAATGAATTCTTTTTAACTCAAGAATAAGACTTTATATTTAGAGATGAGGAAACTAAGCTCAGAGAGGTAAGGAGATTTTCTTAAGGTCACACAGCGAATTAGTGACCCAAACAAGGCCAGAACCCAGGGTTCCTGCAGCCTTTGGATTGTTGCCTACCATGCTCAAGCATGAGGCTGACCCTGGATGGGAAAACTGGGCCCACTGTGTCTTCATGGGTAACAGCTTTGCCCAAAGCTATGAAAAATCCTGCCTCACAAGTCTAGAATTTGGAGTTTCAAACAGGGTTGTGAAAGA
Organism: Monodelphis domestica; assembly: GCF_027887165.1. Taxonomy (NCBI): domain Eukaryota; kingdom Metazoa; phylum Chordata; class Mammalia; order Didelphimorphia; family Didelphidae; genus Monodelphis; species Monodelphis domestica. Next base: position 20,704,154 of record NC_077229.1, on the reverse strand, counting down.
ACTTCAGGCTATGGACTCTAAAGTGCTCTAAGTTCCAGAATGCACATCTGTCATGGGTTAAAGCCCATAAGTAGCAAATGGACCGTCTGCACGTGGTCCGAAAGCTTGATTTAGGGCTTACAATTAGGATCATTTAAATAGAAGCTTTCATTACATTCTAAAGCAGCAAAAGCAGAGAAATTAAGCTAATATGTGAGTCATTTCCTTTGACTCAAAAAGCATTGAAAAATGAGCTTCGTTATTCCTCCCTTCACTCTTAAGTAAAATGATTCCTAAATGTATCTTGTTGCTTCTTCACTTTCATTGTCTCCAAATATCATAAGAGTTCCCTGTGTCACTTGGGAAATGTTTAGTCCAACCTCCTCGTCTGTATAGTTCAGGAAACTGAGTCCCAGAGATTAAATACTTTGACAGACGCCGTCCAACCAGAGACTCACAGAATGGTAGATCTGGAAAAGAACTTAGGAAACAGCTTCTTATCCAACCTTTTAATTTTACAGATGAGGAAAGGGAGCCCCAGTTTCGAGTTGGAAGGAAACTCTGAAGCCATCTGGACCAATCATCCCATTTTACAGGTGAGGAAACAGGATGCTAAGGAGGTGATTTCCCCACTGAAGTGATTCCACCTAGTGTTACAAGTGGCCGGGTTAGATTCAAATTCAGGTCCTTGGTTACAAATTCCAGTGCCCTTTCCACTGAGTCCAGTCTGGGTCACATAGCTGCTTGGTGACAAACGTGGGATTCAAATTGAGGCTCCCTAAACCATGCTTCCTTGGAAAGTGCTCAAAGTTTGATTGCTTTTTTCAAGAAACCAACTCATTAGAGTGAGGTTTCTAAAAAACACCATGTCAAATTCTCTGTGCTTAGGCAGATTCCATCTGCTGATTAGCATCCAGGCAAACTCATCGGCCGCCTGGCCTGTATCCACCTCTGACCCTCCACATATCTACAAATCCTGCATCCCCCTGTCTCCGGCCTTCCCAGAAGGGTAGCTCTACACAGTCTGCTGTGACTCCCAGGAAGTAGCTGGTCTCCTTTGGTTCCAATGGGGCCACTATTGGGTAGGATCATTGAGGGGGGTTGAGAAGGAGGCATGCGAATGCTTGCCCCCGGCACATTCCAGGGTTCAGTGCATGCTAAGGAGATGACATCAGCAAACCATGTCCCAACACGGGTTAAGGAGTCTCTTCTGGAGGTGTACCCAGGAGAAGAAAAGGAGAGCCTAGCTGGGACTGAAGAGCAGGATGGGACACCTGGGAGATCAGATGAGAATGAGGCTGGGAAGAAGCTCTGGAAACCCAGAAGGCAAGTTGGAACTGAACTGGGATTGACAGAAAGCCAGAGAAGATGTTGAGATCAGAAAATTCACGGTCGCATTTCTGACCAAAAAGTCTAGTCTAAACCACAGCATTAGGACTTCCTAGACATAAAAGGTGGGAGGATTGGGAGGTATGAAAAACAATTGCTCCCAGTCAGAGGCAAAGCTCCCTTCCCAATTCCTCCCTGACCCACATGCATTTAATAATAATAGCACTTCAAAATGGGCACTTTCCATAGATGATCTCCTTGGAGCCACAAGGAACTTCATGGCACCCCTGGGCATCTCCTCCAGCCACGGTTCTGCAAGAACACACACCAACAAGATGGCTGGAAGCCTTCAGCTTAAGCACCATTATCTCTTGCAGACAGTGAAGAGGAAGAGAAATCAGGCAAAGGACAAGGAAGACAGCAGCAGATGCATAACTGGACCGACTCCATGGATTGCCCACATGCTGGGCTCGTGCCCTTGCCTTGGCTTCTGCTTTATTTGCTACTATTTCCCGCTAGTAGCTTCCTTTGTTTCCTCCAGCCCCTTCCCAGAGGGAAGCTAAGGCACAGCCCTTCTGTCAGGGGTTCCTCCTAGACCCCTGCCTCCCTGGAGGAGTGGACATGTCAGGAAGGTACCAACAAGGTTTTCCATCCAGCTGACCTTTGGGGTACATAACCCCCTTCACCCCAAGGGGGACTTAGTCATTCAGTGCATGAGGTATGGCTCCAACTGCTACAGGGGCATTGCCTGGTTATTATTCTTTTCCTGTTTTTAAACTCTCACCTTCCATCTTAGAATCAATGTTGTATATTGGTTCCAAGGCAGAGGGGTGGTAAGGGCTAGGCAATGGGGGTAAGTGACTTGCCCAGGGTCACACAGCTAGCTCCTGATCATTTTCCTATGGAGCCTACCATGTCCCCCAACCACTGGGATTCTGAAAGTCTGGGTGATGCATAGACAATGGCACACCAGTTCATGGTCTGCTGTGGCTGAATCCACTGGTGAAGGGAGCTGCTGAATGATGGCTGCTCTTGTGCTAGGTACACACTAAAGAAATCTATGCCCGTGGTGACGCCATCTTTAAAACACTGAGGCGTCATTTTACAAGGAATCTCAACAAGGAGGGCAAAATAGAGAAGACTGCAGATGGTAAGATTATCTTTTAAAAAGCCACTGAGAGACTACCAATCCAAAGGCCGCCTTCCTCACCTTTACAACATTTTTAGGGGGAAAGAATTTAATAATCACCTACTAGGTGCCAGGCACTGTGCTAAGTGTTAAAAAAAAAAAAGAATATGGAGGGCAGCTGGGTGGATCAGTGGACTTAGAGCCAGGCCTAGAGATTGGGAGGTCCTACATTCAAACCTGGCCTCAGATACTTCCTAGCTGGGTGACCCTGGGCAAGTCCCTTAACTCCCATTGCCCTACCCTTACCACTCTTCTGTCTTGGAACCAATACACAATATTGATTCCAATATGGAAGCTAAGGGTTTAAAAAAAAGAATATTATCTTATTTGATTTTCACAACAATCCTGAGAGGTGGGTGCTGTTATTATCCCCATTTTACAGATGAGGAAACCTAGGCAGACAAAGGTTGAGTGACTTGCCCAGGGTCACAAACCTAGTGAGACTCTGAGGTAGGATTTGAATTCATATCTTCTTGACTTCATGCCTGGCGCTTGTCAGGTGGCAAAAGCAGGAGATGAGAGATGAACAACACAAGGTAAAAGGATGTAGGGAAAAGCCTACCGAAGTCACTAGAAGAATCTTCCATGGAGAATCTAGGGAAGGACATGGACAAAAGTCCACAAGATGGGATTTTTTTCTGATGGCTAGATAAGTAGTTAGGTAGGTAGGTAGAAAAATGGATGGATGGATGGATGGATAGATAGATAGACAGACAGATAGATAGATAGATAGATAGATAGATAGATAGATAGATAGATAGATAGATAATAGATAGATAGATAGATAGATAATAGATGGATAGATAGATAGATGATAGATGGATGGATAGATAGGTAGGTAGATAGATAGATAGATAGATAGATGGATGGATGGATGGATGGATGGATAGACAGACAGACAGACAGACAGACAGACAGACAGACAGACAGACAGACAGATAGATAGATAGATAGATGGATAGATAGATAGATGGATAGATAGATAGATAGATAGATGCATAGATAGATAGATAGATAGATAGATAGATAGATAGATAGATAGATAGATAGATGGATAGATAGATGGATAGACAGACAGACAGACAGACAGACGGATGGACGGACAGATGGACAGATGGACGGACAGACAGTTTGATGAAATCCCAGATGTACTGAAGCACTGAAATGTTGAAATTCTCTTCACTCCTCTCCCAGCTCCTTTCTCTACCATTCTTCAGCACTCCCCTAACCCTAGAAGATGCTTCTACTTCATGATGCTTTGCTCTGATTGATTGGTTCCTCCTAGGCCCTCTGTTTTAAGAACATGTCCGTGCCAGCCATATTTACTCCTTCACTCTTCTCCCCACTCTGCTGCTCCTGACTCTCAAGAGTTTTTCACCATACTCCCACGTGGTTGTCTTCTCTCCTTCCCTGGTCCCTGGAATTTTAGCTTCCTTCTATGTGTGTTTTCCCCCATTAGAATATATATTATTCAAGGACAAGACATTTTGGCACCATACCTGGCACATAGTAAGCATTTCAGAAATGCTAGTGACAACTTAAAGTGCAGGTTGAGAAAGCTGATGTTTAGAGATGTTATGTGATATGCTGGAACTGGAATCCAGATCTTCTGGAGGCAAGGTGGTATAAAGGGATTTGGAGTCACAAGACTTGGGTTCAAGTCCCAACTCCATTATTTGATAACTGTATGACCTTGGGCAAGTCTTTTACCTTCTCTGGGCCTCAGTTTCCCCTTCTGTAAAATGAAGAAATTAGATTAGATGGTCTTTAAAGTTGGCCCTGGAGTTTTGAACCCATGACTGAGGATAAGTTGTTTCAACTATATCTCACTGGTTTCTGACAGAAGGCAAACTTCTTGAGGGCAAGAATGGTTTAATTTTTTTCTCTTTGTACCCCAGTTCATATTGCAGTGCCTAGCATACAATTGGTGCTTAATAAGCATTCACTGATTGATCTATCTCATAGAAGCACAAGTATTGTTACTGTTGTTATTATTAGGTGTTTATGAAGCACTCTAAAGTTTGCAAAAGGAGCAGGAGCCCTGACGTTGGAGTCAGAAAGATGGGGGTTCGAATGCTGCCTCTTCCATTTGTTAGCCCTGAGAATTCTGGACAGATTGTTTCATTCCTGTGTGCTTCGGGCAACTTCCTCACACTAATCTCCCTTCACCAAGGGGAATTTCCCATCCAGAAAGAAATCACCGCTTCTTTGCATATTAAAATGTAGAAAATTTACCTATATTATTGCATGAGCTTCATAACAACACTGTGAAGTAGGAAATAGCATCATCTAAGTGTCAGAGGCAGCATTTGAACCCAGGCCTCCCCACTGTGGCCCCAGCTCTTTATGCACACACGCCCCATCCCCCTCCATGGTTCCTTGCCTCTGGAAGATGCTAGAGAGATCCCCTAATCCTGCCCCCTCCTTTTCGAAGTCAGGAAATGGAGACCTAAGCAGGTAAATGGACGTGCCTCGTGCCAGCCAGGTAAGAAGTAGCAAAGCCGGGATTGGAGACAAGGTCGTCTGGCTCCTGGATCAAAGTTACAGATCAGGACAAGTTACGGATCTTCTGAGCCTTAGCTCAAAACCCCGATTCAGTCTTTAGGCCAAGGGAGAAAGTCATGTAAGGTCTGTAGTTAAACAGGAGGAGAAACAGGGCTGGAAGAAGTCGAGATTGGCCTGGACCCATTTTCAGGATGACCTTTGGTAACTCCTTTCCCTTCTCTGGGACTCAGACCCAACAGTGTCCATGGCCATTGGCGCGATGGCCGAAGGCCCTGGGCCGTCTGGTCCAGCTCCTTCACCTCCCAGTTGGCCTCTGCTGGCCTCCAATCCCATGGTGCAGCAGCTCTCGGGATTTCATCTCTTTGCCTTGACTCTCTTTACCCAATGGTCTTTCCGAGTCGGTGGCAGCAAGGGGAGTTCCCCAAAGTGTTTGGGGAAGTTACTCATGAAGGAAGGAGGGCAAGGCTCCCCAGACAGCGCCCTGAGAAAGGCTGAGGGCCAATGGCTCGGCGGTTTTCCAGACTAATCCAGGCTTTATTGAAGCCCTTAAACCAAGCAGCAGAGAGGGTTTGGATAATGATATGTTTGGGGAATGCAGTCAGCAGCCCTGAGCAGAAGGGAAGTTTCTCTCCACTGGGGAGGTGACAGCAAGGCCCCAAGGAGATTGGGAGGGGAACCGGGGTTCCATTGGGGAGGTCTGTGGCTGCCCCCAGAGAGGGGCCCCTGGAGCAGCAGAGACTCAGTCCTTTGCAAGCCCCCACCCCCAACTCGAGGCATAAAGTTTCCATTTCCAATGAAAAGGAATTGGAATCGGTGACCTAATCAGGCTCATTTTTTCCTCCCAGAAATGTTGTGGTGGGGAGTTTTAGCTCCACTGGGTAGGAATATTCTTTGTTGCACTTAGAAGCAGCTAAATTCAGGTAAACTTCACTTATGCAATTGGCATGTTCCTGGAAAGCTGCATAAATCACAATCTTATCCATTTTATAAGGGCATTGGCCAGGAAGGGAACCACTGGGCCAGAGGGGAAGGTACATTTGATGCAGTCACATGACTGGGTTTGAACCATCATTTCTTCTACTTCCTCTTCTTCTTCTTCCTCTTCTTCCTCTTCTTCTTCCTCTTCTTCCTCTTCCTCTTCTTCTTCCTCTTCTTCTTTCTCTTCTTCCTCTTCTTCTTCCTCTTCCTCTTCTTCCTCTTCCTCTTCCTCTTCTTCTTCCTCTTCTTCCTCCTCTTCTTCCTCTTCTTCTTTTTCTTCTTCTTCTTTCTCTTCTTCCTCTTCCTCTTATTCTCCTTCCTCCTCTTCTTTCTCTTCTTCTTTCTCATCTTCTTTCTCATCTTCTTCTTCAAATTTAATGTTGAAAGGTTCACAAAGCACTTCACAATTCTTGTCGCATTTATTCCTCACAACAACCCTGAGAGGCAGGTGCCATTATTATACCCATTTTGCAGATGAGGCAGGCAGATTAAGTAATTTGTCTATTCTTAATTTATTAAGTTTTTAATTTAATAGGGAAATTAGCTTATTTAGGTGTCCAGGTTCATTCAGCTAGTGAATATCTGAGTAGAGATTTGAACTTGAGTCTTCCTGACTCCAAGCCCCAGCCCTCTACCCAGTGGGTCTCCCAGCAATCAGAAAAAAAAAAAGATGGCAGTAAATAGTGGTGGTGGTAATGATGGTGATTACAGAAATATCAGAAAATTTGTCAAGTGGCTCTCTGGTATCAAGATGCATTATGTCTGATATTCCTTAATCCTATTTTTTAGGAAATGAAAGAATTCAACTTGGTCTGAGCTAGTCTTCACGAATCCATGTTGGGTTTTGGCGACCACTGTTTTCTTTTCTAAGTGTCTACTAACCATTTGATTAGTCTCCCACACTTATTTCCCCAACATTCACCTTCTCCTTCTTTTGGAAAGCCAACCAAATTGGTTTATACACTGCATGTCTTCCTCCATCAATAATTTTCACATTCTTGCTAAAATGGAAACCAGAAGAAATAAGGTGGAAGATAAATGGAAGGGTGTTTCACAGACACTCTTTGGGTGGGCAAAGAAAGAAGCTGATAATGGGTTTTATTATGTACTCTCAAACTAGGAGAAATGCTATTTTATGGGACATTTGTGTGCTGTAGTACCAATCAGAGATATTTGCAAAAAGATGACTATGAAAATAATGGCAACTTACACACCATCATCAGTTGCTAAGAAGAAAATGAGTAACTTGCTAGGACACTTGGACTCATATCTGTGTCCAGTCTGCTACTTCAAAGTGACTTTATTTCAAAGGTGGGAAAAATGAGGATATTGAGAATTATGTGGAAAGATATATTTCAGGAAAAAGAAATGAAGGGAGTTAAAGACGTGTAGGTTAGATGGAAACCTCATATCTTTATGGCATAAACACTTCAAAAAGAGAATTAGAAGGTACTATATATGACAAGTTCCAAAGAATATAAACCAGGAAACATTGTTTAGGTGTAATTTCATTTAATATATATTAAAGAAGAGATGGGAAGAGTTTTTAAGGATATTGATATTATTCCTGAACCAGTTGTCTATATAATCAGGTCAACAACTGATGATAGCAAAGATCAGAAGTGCCTGGCACATAGTAGGTGCTTAATAAATGTTTATTGATTGATTGGTTAATAACTGAGAAGAAAGAAAAACAATGAGAAAAATATCTGACATGCAATTAATAACCCTAAATAAGCAAACTACTAAAATTCAAAAGTGGGAAATGGACAGTAGAAATGACATCAGTGTAGACTAATTTCATACAGAAGCTAAAACAATAGAAATGAATTGCTACAATGAGGAGGCCAAAAGAACCTAGATAACATTTTAGTCATCAAACATCTGACTTCCCATCAAAAAAAATGAGTGCTAAAAGCAACACTAGATTAGAATATAAACTTTTCTGTAATTAAAAAAAGATGATGGAAAGTTAGGAATGCTATTTCTTATAGAACAGAGTAGTGGAAGAAAAATACAATCTAAGGAAACCTTGGCCAAAGATATTCAAGGATGAAAGCCAAAGGAGGCTTACAAATAGAAAGAAAATTAAAAAGATGTGAAATAATTATAACAAACTATTTTCTCCATTTTGAGCCCTAACATCACAGTCTCCAAGGTACCTCATAGGAAGCAGAAATAGTGTTAAAGAGCAAAGATGGGGAATCCCAACTGGGTTTAAGTTAAGTTAATAGAGGAAATCTACACTGAAGATGAGGGCATTAAGGGATCAGTTTATAAAATCTCTAAAAGAGGGGACAATGCCAGAAGGATGGAAAAATCTTAAAGGTATTTTTTAAAGTGATAATAAGAAAACAGTTGGTGATGAGAAAATATCAATAACTACTAACCTGTATACTTATTCTCCCATCTAGATAGAATCTTTGAGAACCGTCTAAAGGTCAACCCTTGATGAAGGCTTTAATAAAGAAGAAGCAGGATTCCATAAATGGTATTCAACAATGGAGCATATCTACATCATCTCATAATTACCAGGAATACACTGAGACTCTAAGCTCCCTTAGATCTGAGGGTTTGTTGCTTATATTATTCCTCAACTCAGAACAAAACGCTGCCTCACAGGCTCTTTAACAGCCAAGTATCTCCCATCCATACCTCAAGACTTTTCAGGATTCCTTGAAAGATAGAATAAATAGCCCTGTTAAGTAGCCCTCTGGTGATAAACGTGGGATGAGGGATAAAACAGGAAAAGGTTGGCTCACCAGAGGCATTCTGCCATAGTGATAGAGGAGACTATCATAGTGTAGAGGCCAAACTTGGGAAGGATTCCCTGGAGAGGGGAAGGTTGTCCAGATTCTCCTGTTTGTGGATGACACTCTGCTGGCTAAATCAAGTCCCAAGACATTCAAGACCCTTCTGGGAGAGCTCTGTGGTCACACAAAGCATTCTGACCTGTCCATCCACACAAGAAAGGCCAACAGGGTGCAGAATGTCTATTGCCCAGATTATACCATTCATCTGAAGGCACATTGTCTGGAGCTGCTCCAACAGCATAGAAATCTGGGACAGCCAGTGCATAGATGAAAAAGGAGCACTTTATTGCCTTTGTGATCTGGTTTTTTGCTTTAAAAATAGGGGGTGAGAACCAAATCCCACCTCCTTTACCCCGTGTTCTCCCTAAAGAGTCTCCTCCTGTCTTCACAGTCTCCAAATCCTTCTACTTAGACATATTTAAGCTGTGAAGAGAAATAATAATCGATGGTATTCTCTGGTCTCGGTTGATCTCATTTCATGGACCAGTGGGCAATGTGTAAAAAAAATGGCCCAGAGTGGAGAGCATGGATTTTTCTTTCTTTTACTTTCTGTGTAATCGGAAACACATTTGTTTTAGGGCAGGCAGTTTTAAGACTTATCTGCTAGGATGAATGACCCCTTTCTTCTAAGGAGCTCAAAGCACTTTCTCCCCCCCCCCCCCCCCACCTCCTTCTGGCTTCTCACCCTTGAGTCACATAGAGGGGGCAGGCTTGTTATCCATCTTAAACAGATAAGGAGAGGAGGGTTTAGAGAGGGAGCAAGTGAGTTGTCCAAGGTCACAGTGAGTCAGTGGCTGGGAAGAGGCTGGAATCTAAGGCTCCCAATTCACATGCCTTGGTCCTGCCCACTAGACCGTGCTTAGGGTGGTCCCATCTAAGGAGGAATGTAGTTGAAATGAAAAGTTAAACAACCTCATCTCTCTCTCTCCCTCCCTTCCCCCTTTCCTCGCCCTCTTCTCTCTCTCTGTCTCAGTCTCTGTATTTCTCCCTCTCCATCTCTCTCCTCCTTCTCCCCCTCTCTATCCCTCCCTTCCTCCCTCCCTTTCTCTGTCTCTCTCTGTCTCTGTGTATCTCTGTCTGTCTCTGTCTCTCCTGTTCTCTGTCTCTGTCTCTCTCCCTCTCTCTTCTCTCTCTCTCCCTCCTTCACTCCCTCCCTCTCCCCCTCTCTCTCTCCCTCTGTCCTCCCTGTCCTCTACTCCTCTCTCCTCTCTGTCCTCTCTCTGTCTCTCTCTCCTGTTCTCTGTCTCTGTCTCTCTCTCTTCCCCTCTGTCCTCTCTGTCTCTGTCTGCCTCTCCAGTTCTCTGTCTCTCTCCCTCCCTCCCTCTCTCCCTCTGTCTCTCTCTGTCTCTGTCTCTATCTCTGTCTCTCCCTCCCTCCCTCCCTCCCTCTCTCTGTCTCTCTCTCTCTGCCTCTCTCTGTCTCTGTCTCTGTCTCTGTCTCTCTCTGTCTCTCCCTCCCTCCCTCCCTCCCTCCCTCTCTCTGTCTCTCTCTCTGTCTGTCTCTCTCTGTCTCTGTCTCTGTCTCTGTCTCTCTCTGTCTCTGTCTATCTCTGTCTCTGTCTCTTTCTCTCTCCCTCCCTCCCCCCCCCCCTCTCTGTCTCCCTTCCTCCCCCACCCCAGACTTAACCCTTTGCTCCCAGTTCTCTTGGGAGGCCGCTGGGTTCTGTTCTGAAAAGCTCTCTGCTGAGCTCGGAACCTGGCCCAGAGAAAGACAAGGAAACACCCTGCCCTCCTCCGAAGCCTTCCGGGGGCTGGAGGAAGGATTGCTGCAGCCTTGGCCAGGAGAGCCGAGAGGGAAAACATGTGTTTCACATTTGTCTCAGGGATGGGAAAAGAGAAACTTTTCCTTTCACTTAATCTCTGTTTAAACAAACAGAGGACCTGCCCTCTTTGTAAACCCAGTCCACGTCAAATATTGTTCCTTGGCATGGCAGCCGGCTTACTAAGCCCCTGCAGAGCCCCCTCTTCCTCACGTAAGCTCTCCGGGGGCTGAAGCCTGAGAAGGGGCTGGGGGGCCTGGCCTGGGGCAGCTTTCCTCCCCCTCCCCCATGGGGAGGTCCCCAAGGAGTTGTATTACCAAATCTCCAGCCTCTCCTCTGATGGGGGTGGGGTGGGGGGGCCGCCCCGGGGTGGATGGAGCTTCCAGTCATGACTCAGGAGTTTGTGTCTGCGAGTGAGCACGACAAGTGATGTAACAAAATTCCCCCCATTCCCCCCATCCCCCACAGGCTGGCCCCTGAGCCGGGCCCCATGGCGCAGCGCGGCCCGGCATTCTCGGGGGCCATGGCCTGGGTGCTGAGTTGCCAATGGGTGTCCAGGCCCTACCCTGCTCTGATGGGAGCAGGGGCCAATGTCAGCACTTGACAAAGGAAGTATTCAGTTACGATGATTTTCCTGTTGGCTGGGGAAGCTTGGATAATTGCTTCTCGGGTGTGTGTGTGTGTGTGTGTGTGTGTGTGTGTGTGTGAGTGTGAGTGTAAGTGCGTGTGAACTTACTAAAGTAAACTGCAGTCTGGAGGCCCGAGAGTGGGGGAGCAGTGATGCAAGGCAGCCTTTGAAGTCACTGTGTTTGTCAGGAGTCTGCTGTCCAACTCCTGGGGAATGAGGTTGCTGTGGCTGGGGGCTCGAGGCTATTGTTGCTGGCTGCACCTCTGCCCTCAGGCCCCAGCTAGGGCTGCCCGGCATGCCATTGCTCACCCGCTCATTACATCACGTCAGGGGACTTTTACTCAGACACATTTGAATGCCTCATTGTTTCAGAGGGCAGGAAGTTTACTCTCGATGTAAATGAGGAATTTTTATTACTCCTCCAAAGAGGTTTTTGGGCAAGAGGCCGGCCTTGCCCAGGTGCTGCCCTGCTAGGCTCCAGTTTGCTGCTCTAGAATTACACTAGGTTTGGACCAGGACTTCCTTCCAAGAGAATCACAGAGTTGGGTGGGACCTCGCTTGCACAGGAAGAGAACTTGGAACACAGGTGTCCGAACTGGAAATGAGCAGGACTAAAGGGAACCTTAGAATGTAGGAAGAAAATGGGAGGTCCTAGAACACAGGCTGTCAGGAGCTGGAGGAGGAACATCAGTCAGCCCAGCTCAGAGGAACCTTAGAACACAAAAGAGCAACAATGGAAGGAATCTCAGACCACAAGACATGGCAAGGCAGCAAGCATTTGTTAAGCACAGCTTTATGTGCCAAGGCTCTGTGCTGAGAGCTAGAGACATGGAGGAAGTCAAGGAAAGTCCCTGCCCTCAAGGAGCTTGCAGTCTAGCAGGGCAATCTCAGAGATTAATGGCAAATTAGACCAGAGAAAAGACAATGCCTGGGCTCTAAGGGACATCATTAGAACAAGGAATATCAATAGTGTAAGGGGCCTTAGAATAGATGGTGCTATGCCAGGAATAACCTTAGAGCACAATCTTTAAAATGCCAGGGTTGGGGGTAGTTGGGTGGCTCAGTGGATTGAGAGCCAGGCCCAGAGAGGGGAGGTCCTGGGTTCAAATGTGGCCTCAGCTGCTTCCTAGCTGCATGATTCTGGATAAGTCACTTAACCCCAATTGCTTTGTCCTTACCAAGCTCTTCTGCCTTGGAACCATATTTAGTACTGCTTCTAAGACAGAAGGTTAGAATTTTTTCAAAAGCCAGAGTTGGAAGGGAACTCGGCAGAGGGAATATCAGAGTGTAGCCAACCCTCAGGACAGAGAGGCGCCTAAAATGTTAGTTATTGAACAACAACAACAATCTTTGATGATAGAGTAGCCCACTGCTCTGTTTTCAGCAATGATCAAACTGAGGCCCCCAGAGATGGTCATCAAGGGCTGGCCCAGCATGGTGGAAGACTGCTTCTGTTCTTGGTTCTAGAGGACAGGGTCCAGGAGAGGGCAAACTGAATCCGAGGGTGGGATGGGGGAACAATAAGTCAAGGAAGGCTGCCCCCACCCCAGACAGGAATAAAGCAGTGCAGAATGACTGCCCAGCTTGGCCTGACACTCAGGCAAGGCTTAGACTGTCAGGAGGTCTCGTGCCTTCCTGGATCGAGATGCTGCAAAGGTGACACACTAGGAGAGGTCACAGAAGTCAGCCCTTGGGAGCACTGGACTGGAACAAGGACTTGGTGTCCGCTTTGTGCTCAGCAAGTCACTTTCACCTTTCCCTTTTCCTGCCAAGCCTGATTTCCCATTAAGCTACCCATGAATCCACAGAGCAGGCACAAGAGACACCCATAGCCTGGCACCAAGGGCGTAAGCCTGGTGCTTTCTTTTCCATCCTATTCGGAACAGTCCAAACCTAGGCTCAATCTTTGCACATGCACACACATACATGTGCACACCCACTAACATACCCCACTAGCTGTTTGATACTTCAAGGACTAGCGATTTTCTCTGTATGGGCACTCCCTCTGCTGACATAGCTTGCAGCCCCTCGGTGACCATTTGATACTTCCTTGGCTCCTAGAATAAAAAAAATTACCTCTGGGTGACCAGTCCTCTGGAGCCCACCAAAGCCAGTCCTTGGATAGTTTATCGTTGGACTCCTCCAGCCAGGTGTCACAGAAAGAAGTCTAGCTTTGGAGTCATAGGACTTGGGTTCAAAACCCTCTTAGGATGTTCTGTTCAACTTTGGCCAAATGGCTTCCCTCTATAGACCTTAGTTTCTCTGCCTCCAAAATGAAAGAGTTGGATGCGAGGTCCTCCAAGGCCAGATCCATAATCATCCCTTCTCAACTCAATAAGAAACTTCTGCTAATAAAAACCTGCCTCTTCCTATGATAATGCCCGCATGGAAGGAAGAGCTTCAGAGCAGGACGGAAGCATCTTCTCCCTCCCTCTTGGACCCCAACCAGGCCGACTCCCAAAGGGGGAGGGACAACTCCTCTCCATCATCTGCTGACACACTCAGGGACAGGCCTGGCTGAAATAATCAGCAGAAGGACATGATGCTGGAGGGGAAAGAGCCATGGACCTGGGGCACAGGCCTGGCTTTGACGCTGGGCTCTGCTGCTCCCTGGCTTGGTGGCCTTGGTCAAGGGACTTTGTTGCTAATCCCAAGCACTTCATGACTTCAGCTTTGAAACAAGGAGGTGGGACTTGGTGGTTCCTTTTGGCTCTGAATGCTGTAAGCCTAGAGGAGCAAAGCCTCTGAGACATCGGAGAAAGGAAGGATGACACAGTGACCCATCCACGATTTGCCCAACAACATTCCTACATCAACCCCTATGGGCACACAGACTGTGGAGGCCATGAAGAAATCTGCAAGAGGGCCCTTTCCTCTGAAAGCAAACCCAGAGTCAAGTGGGAGAGGGGGCATGAAGGCAGCTACCAAATGCCTGAAATGCAAGGTAGGATGGGAGTGACAAGGTGCATGCCTGGGAGAGCAAGATCTCTGTCATTTGGGAAATCAGGGAAGTCTACATGGAGAGGGGGGTGTTTGAGCTGCACTTTAAAGAATGGGAAGATTATAAGTGGGGAAGAAGAAGGACATTTCAGCCAGAGGGAATGGCACCAACACAAGCAGAGAGGTGAATGAATGAATGAATGAATGAATGAATGAATGAATGAATGAAAGAAAGAAAGAATGAACAAATGAATGAATGAATGAATGAATGGTGAAGGCAGGAATTATGGAGAAATGAAGGAATGAATTATGATTGAATGAAAATGAAGTAACAAGCAAACAAATGAACAATCAATGAAAATAAATGAGTGAATGAAAGAATAAATGGTATATGGATTAAGGAATAAATGATGATTGAATGAAAAGGAAGGAAGGAAAAAAAGGAAGAAATGAAGAAAGGAAGGAACAAAGAAAAGAACAAAGGAAAGATGGGACAAACAATCAATGAAAATAAAAGAATGAATGAATGAAAGAATGAATGGTAAATGAATTAAGGAATAAATGATGATTGAATGAAAAGGAAGGAAGGAAGGAAAGAAGGAAGGAACGAATGAATGAATGAGCAAACAAACAAATGATCAACAAAAATAAATGAGTAAATGAAGAAATGGATGGTGAATAAATGAAGGAATGAATTATGATTGAATCAATCATTCAATCATAATTCATTCCTTCATAATGAATGAGAAACCTTTTATTAAGCATTTGTTAGATGAGCTATGCTAAGAAGCAGGGGTATGGATAGAAATACATAGACCATTTCTGCCCTCAAAGAGCTTACATTCTACTAGGGGAAGACAACCTGCAAAGGGAGTGATGGTCAGGGAGAAATATTTTGGTTTGGAAAGTCACATGGATGGGGGTTAAAATCACAAGAGAATAGCCCAGCATACTCTTTCCAATGACAATATATTTATATAATAACATTTCCAATAACAATTTATTTAATAACAACAGTTACAATAACAAATGCAATTTGGGTTTGATTATAGCTTCAGAGATGGAAGTTGGGGTAGGGGTGCCTCCACAACATGCTGTATACTCCTGCCTGGACACTTCTGTTCACCCTCCTCTTCCAGGGAGTCTTCCTTGCTTTTGCCCATCAGTACTGACTTTCCCTTGGTGACTTCACATAGTACTTTGTTTTGCTTCTCTCTGATGCACTTATCAAATAATATTGTACGTTACAGCCATCTCTGTTTGTGCTTTCTCCCCTTTTAGACTCTGAACTCCATGAGGGAAGGGATAGTGTCTTATCTAAATATTTGCATTTGGATCAGGCACTTCTAGAGACATGGTGTGAGCTCATTTCAAGCCAATGGCTTCTACCCAAGGAATTGGGACTCCTGACTGACCCTATAGTTTACAATTTGATTTCTTCTTCTTGTTCAGTCATATCTGACTCTTTGTGACCCCATTTGGCATGTTCTTGACAAAGATCTTGGACTGGTTTGTCATTTCCTTTTCCAGCTCACTTTATAGATGAGAAAACTGAGGCAAAGAGGGGAAGTGACTTGACCAGGGTCACTCAGCTAGTAAGTGTCTGAAGGCACATTTGAACTCAGGTCTTCCTGACTCCAGAACTCACTGACACCCACATTTTGATGTGTCCCTTATCTACATTTGTGCTATCTCACTTTGGTGATTTGTGCAGGATGGATGAAGGCTTTGAGTTATTGAGATCAATTAAGGACCCTACTGCAAGGGGGTCTAGATAAGAGGAAAACTGGTCCTGACCTAGTGTGATGAGAAGGCAAAAAGGGAAGATGGGTTTTAGGAGTGGAACCGATTGGACTGGGTCTCTGCTCAGAGATGGGGGATGAGGGAGGAAAGAATCATGACTCCCTCCATGCCCTTAAAACTGGGAGAATCGAATGGAAGCCTCCTCCACAAAAAGGAGGAAATGAGAAAAGGGGCAGGTTGGGAGAAAGTGGGAGAGACTAGGAGTTCTTCATGTGATTGGGGGGGGGGGGGAAACGGTAGCCTATTTCTTAGCAGATGGATGATCCTGGATAAGTCAGTTTCCCTCAGGGCCTCAATTACCTCCTCTGTAAAATGAGAAAGTTTGGACTAGACCAGAAGTCCCCAAGGGATGTGCTGGCACTGGGTGCCATTAATTTCTCCATTTGTGCCACAAATTGGATGAAATTTACACTTGAAATAACACACACACACACATGTGCACACAGGTATTCATCTATCTCCCAAAGTCTGTCTAGATTACTCAGAGCATAGAATAACATTGCTCTGAGCAAAAAAAAAAAATGCTTGAAGACTCACCAATTTCTAAAGTCTTGGGCTCTGATTGGTTGGCATTTGGCCTTCTCTTGCCCAATTTTAGCCCTATCTGTAGCTCCAAAAACAGCAATCAAAGAAAACACCATTCCTGGTAAGAGACCTCCATCCATGTTACTCCAATCACCATCTTCTCTGACTTCCCTCTCTGAAACACTCTTGGCCTCTACTTCCCCATTGTGTTGTCCCCTCCCTGGTTGTCATCCTCCTTTACTTAAGTATCTCAGAATCTTTGCTTCTCTGGGCTTACAGAATTCAGAGCCAAAAGGAACCACCAAGACCCACCTCCTTGTTTCAAAAGTGAAGTCATGGAGTGCTTGGGATTAGCAACAAAGTCCCCTAACCAAGGCCATGAAGCCAGGGAGCAGCAGAGCCCAGCATCAAAGCCAGGCCTGTGCCCCAGGTCCATGGCTCTTTCCCTTCCAGCATCACATCCCTCCTCTTAAAGCTCTTTGAGGGCAGAGACCATTTTGTTTGCCTCGTGTTTGATCTCCAGCCCTTAGCCCAGTGCCTGACACCTGGTAAATGCTTAATCCATGTTCTTTTCATCCATTTATTTTGGCACCATCGAGACCTAGGGGCTCTGAGCTCTAGGACTCCTCTAAAAGATGGAGCTGGGATGCTTTCTTGAATTAATGTATCAGGTAGAGAAACGACCCTTGTGTAGATTCTGAACCCTGTCTGCCAAGCCCGAGGAAGACGTGTGGGGTGATTAAATACCAAAGAGCAGGGCAAGTAGCAGAATGAGTTGCAGAAAGGGAAATGCTGAGTAATAATCAGAAGACTCAAACACCTAATACTCCCCACCTGACCCCAGGCAACTGCCTGCCAGCACCAGAGGGAAATGGAACCTGTGACCTTCCATGAGAAAGGAAGAACCAGCTTACTCAGACAATGGAAACAAAGGCTCTGAGGTACTGAGGCCAGAAAAGGAGCACCGAACAACCAGAAGTGATGAGTTGGATCCTGCTTTGCATTTCCAGATGGGCCTGATGATGGTACCATTGCTTGTGTTTGAATGAAGGGACCCCCAAAATTAATGACTTAATTGTCAATTCTGAAGGAGGTCTCAAGTCAAGTTCCCCAGGAACTGTACTGATTTCTAACTTTTTAATCAGTGAAATGGACAAAGGAATAGATATCATGTTTGTTAGCTTTGAAGGTGATCCTAAGCTAGGAGGAATAGCTAACATGATAAATGACTGGGTCAAGATACAAAAGAATTTTAACAATCTAAAACATCATACTGAATCTGTATGTGTTTGTGTGTGTGTGCGCGCGCAGAGGTGGGGGGGAACAAATATTTATTGATTGTTTACTCTGTCCCAGGCACTGTACATTTGCACATTTTACAATATTATCTCATTTGAATCAAAGATTGTATTTTCATAGAGATAAATAAAACATCTTATGCTTGGGCAACTAGGTAGCTCAATGGATGATACACTAAGCTTGGAATCAAGAAGATCTGAGTTCAAATTCAGCCTCAGACAGTTACTAGTTGTGTGACATAGAAGTCCCTTAACTTCTGTTTGCCTTAGTTTCCTTATCTGTAAAATGGGGGAAATAATATCTACCTGTTAGGGTGGTTGTGAGATCAAGTGAGATAATAAAGTGCTTAGCCCAGTGCCTAGCGTATATTAAGTGCCATTAAAATGTTGTCTAATTAGTATTGGACTAAAAACAATTCCACATGTATGAAAGGGGGAAAGTGTTGCCAGACACCAGTTTCTCTGGGGAAAAAAATCTACCTTTCTATCACTTATTAGGAAAGACATAGATAAATTGAGGTGCATCTAGATGAGGGTCCACAAGGTGATGAAGAAACTCAGGGCCAATCAATCATATAGAAGGACCTAGTGAGAGAATGGTTGAAAGGGAGTTTAATGAACAGAGGAGTCAATAGTGTGATATGGAAACTAAGAAAATGGATGACCTTAGGCTACATAATAGCCAGTATGAGGGCTAGGAAAGCTGATAATTATATGTACTCTGTACTGGTCCCTCAGTCAACTAACACATATATGTTAAGTGAAGACAGTGTCTGAAGCAGTGATGGTGAACCTTTTAGAGATCAAGTGCCCAAATTGTGACCCTCATGCCACATGTGAGTTGGCCCCTTACCCAAGACAAGGGAGGGAGGAAGCACTCCCATTGGCTGCTAGGCAGAAGAGTGGGTCATGTGAGAAATGTCTTCAGCCACAGTGGAGAGGGGGAAGAGAGCAGCTCTCTCTGGCATGTGTGCCATAGGTTCACTAATACAGTTCTAGAGTATTTGGGACAACAACATATATACATGTAAGCTTAACATTAGAACAAATGCTAGACACTATGAGTCCTCTCCCTCTCCACTATTGGGTCCATCTGCTTTGGATCCAGATCAGTGTGGACAGGGTTCAGTCCTGAGGAAAACCAATCACCTGGAAAAAGACCAAGATTACTTTCTTTCCAAGTCCTTTGCTTTTGTTGTGCTTCCCTAACCTGCCAATGCCTCAGAGAAAAAAGGACTTCATGTTGACATTTGGACTCATGTCTAGGATCTCCTCAAATGGGAAAGGAGAAAGATACCAAATGATACTTCCTAGCTGTGTGATCTTGGCCAAGCCACTTAGCCTCAATTGCCTAGCCCTTACCACTCTTGCCTTTGAGCTTAGTCTCAATTCTGACAGAAGGTAAGGATTTAAAAAAAAGATACTAAGCATGCATAATTAGATATTAAGTATGAGACCACCATTTATTTCCTACATATAGAGGAATAAATGCTTAGCATGAAAGGCTCTCACGATCACACACTAACAGAAAGTCTAAAATGGGATTCCATCGCTTCTCTCTACTATTGTACTCAGCATACATTCACAGGAACTAAAACACAAATCACTGTTCTACTGTTTCAGGAGGATAAGATAAAGCAGTTGAAGCAGTACTGAATGGGCAGTATTACTGGTGACCTTGGTTCTAGGCATCTTCTGGGAAGTCAGACCAAGGCTTAGGTTCATCCTCTTGAGTAGACACTTCTACTGGTGACCTTGGTTCTGTAAACCTTAAAATTTCTTAGACTTATAAATGTTGGAAATTTCACCATTGGAAAATTTCATACTTGGAAAAAATTTCCTACTGATAGTAAGAACTCTATTGGAATGTGAAACCCCTTGGCATGGGAGGATCCTTCTCCTCCCTACCTAAGACTACTTTAGGACAGAAACCCTTTGCTAAACAATGGAAAGGGCTTTGACCTATGCTTAAGCATAGAACAGGAAGTTCTTTGAGTCATGATTGATTTTAGAATTGATACAATAGAGATACTTGGAATGACAGAACCAGGTCTTGAAACTACAATCTCCACCCTACTCAGAGTAAAAGGATTTAGGAAGGGCTGCAGCAAGGATCAAGATTTAATTATTTGAGAATATGACCTTCAACAGACATGTGCAAAGGGGCAGACCTCTGGGCGGTCCTGGGTTAAGCTAGAGCCACCATTGGCACAGGGAAGACATGGACAGTGACTGGTAGATGTGAGAACTGAGGGGAGGGAACTTAGATGGTTTCCTTAAAGATAGCAGGATCTGAGGACTGAGGGGAGTTCGAGGAGGTTTTGCTCTGAGGAGGTTGCTCTGAGAGGAGGGCTTGCTCTGAAGGAGGCTGGAGGTGGAGGCCCCTGAGACTGTTTCTCCATTTTGGTCACGTGAGTGATAGGGACTGATCTATTTTCTTTGCCTCAGCTATCTAAGGGCTTGGGCCTTTTGGCCCAGCCTAAACAGAGCGGGTATTTAAGCCCTATTCCCTTCTCTCCCCTTTCTCTCTCTCTCCCTCCCTCTCTCTCTCTCTCTCTCTCTCTCTCTCTCTCTCTCTCTCTCTCTCTCTCTCTCTCTCTCTCTAATATCTTTCTTCCTCCTGTTTGTAATTAAAACCTCCATAAAAGGTTGACTGCTGACTTGAGTTTTCATTTAAGAATTACATAGCTGAATTCCTTGGCAACCTTAAATTAATATATATCAATCTTTTAAAGTGATTTCCTTGTCACAGTTCTAGGCATCTTCTGGGAAGTCAGACCAAGGCTTAGGTTCATCCTCTTGAGTAGGCACTGTTACTAGTGACCTTGGTTCTAGGCATCTTCTGGGAAGTCAGACCAAGGCTTAGGTTCATCTTCTTGAGTAGGCACTGTTACTAATGACCTTGGTTCTAGGCATCTTCTGGGAAGTTAAACCAAGGCTTGGGTTCATCCTCTTGAGTAGGCACTGTTACTAGTGACCTTGGTTCTAGGCATCTTCTGGGAAGTCAGACCAAGGCTTAGGTTCATCTTCTTGAGTAGACACTTCTACTGGTAACCTTGGTTCTAGGCATCTTCTGGGAAGTCAGGCCAAAGCTTAGGTTCATCTTCTTGAGTAGGCACTGTTACTAATGACCTTGGTTCTAGGCATCTTCTGGGAAGTTAAACCAAGGCTTGGGTTCATCTTCTTTAAAGGACACTGCTACTTTTAACCTTGGTTCTAGACATCTTCTGGGAAGTCACACCAGGGATTAGGTTCATCCTTTTGTTGATAGACATCTTTTCCTATGTAGGTTCCCTCCTCATCCCCGATCAGCCAGGAATGATAGATAGACTCAGGATCTCCAACCTCTCAGACTCACAAGGTGGGTATATACTAGACATCTTCATCTCAGGATTGCTGTTTCATTCCCTACAATCAGTCAAAAACAACAGCAAAAGCTCAAAGTAGAAGAGATAATCAATCAGTGGTCAAGGCTTGAGCTCACGTTGGTTGGGTTCTTCTGTCAGTCAAATGGGAGCAGTCACTGTGCAACAAGAAGGGAATGGCAGCCCTCTCTTCCATCCATCTTGGTTTAAATAATCCTGCCATGATTTTGAACCAGGAAGGGAAGAGCAGACCGCTCTCTTAAAAATGCACTGAGTCACAAGCTCTTTCTAATAGGGAGATCGCTTCTTCACACCCAAAGCATTCAAGTCCATCAGAAGCAAGCCAGGATTCATGGTCAGCTAGAAGCAGACGGGGCTGTTGTGTGTGTGTTCTGTGTGATGCTGGTTATGTAAGCAACTACACAATAAATCCAAGGCAGTTTATAGAGGGAGGATTCTGGCAACTGTGGGGTCAGGAAAGGATTCATGTGGAAGGTAGAGCATTAGGTGGGCCTTGAAGGAAAGGAGAGAATTCTGTGAGGTGAAGTCCAGGACATAAAGCATTCCAGGCATGGGGACTGCCCATACAAAGTCACAAATATGGGAGATGGAGGGATGGGTATAGAGAAAAGCCAAGCCAGTTTGACTAGATCATAGAGGGTGAAAACAGGATTGTTATATCAAGGAGGACAGTTAGGTAGAGAGTGTTGTAGAGGACTTTGAATGCCAAAGCCTAGAGACAATAAAGAACCACTGGCATGTGCATAACGTGTATAATGGAGGACTGGGCTTCCAGCAGCCAATATTTCATGAGTAGGGAAGCCATGTGATCAGATTTCTGCTTAAAGAATACTCTTGGGACCCTCCTGGGATATTGGGGTCAGTTCTGGTTTTCTGTTAGGAGAGACATTGATAAGTTGAGCACATCTAGTCAAGGGGAACCAAGATGGTGAAGAAAATCACAACCAATCAATCATGTAGGACTTGTT
Organism: Monodelphis domestica; assembly: GCF_027887165.1. Classification (NCBI taxonomy): domain Eukaryota; kingdom Metazoa; phylum Chordata; class Mammalia; order Didelphimorphia; family Didelphidae; genus Monodelphis; species Monodelphis domestica. The sequence goes on along the minus strand of NC_077229.1, from coordinate 20,682,054 downwards.
GAAGGAAGAGGGAATTTCTAGCTTAGAGAGAAGACTCAGTGGGGGCAGGTAGGATGGGAATCTTTATGTATTTGAAGGGCTGTCAGGGGGAGGAGGGATTTCTTTTTCTCTGCTTGGCCCTAGGGATCAAAATGAGGACCAAGTGAGAAGAGAAGAGGCAAATTTAAGCTCTAGGCTGGGGAAACTTCCCAAGGATGGGAACTTGGCAAAACCCAAAAAGCAATCTCAGAAGATGGTGGGCTGAATGTCCCTTAAAAGGGCCTGAGTGAACCCTTGTTGGGGTCCCTGCAGAGGGGACCCTTCAGTCCATAGGCAGGTTGGCCTTAATGGACCTAAAGATGGCCTCCAGAACCTCTTTCAGAATTTGTGATCCTGAGAAGGGACATCACATTGCCTCCATATTTGTACCATTTCAATTGAGACCATCTAACCAATGGGGTTGGAGGTCTGGAAGGCAGGAACAGGGTTCTGATATCTTCTGGCTTTCAGAGCAAGGAAGGAAAAACCTCTTTCCTGACCAAATCCTACCTGTGACCTTTCTTAGACCCCCATTATTAAAGGAACATTGACCCACTGGCCCATTGGCATTATTATGGCACTGCAAAGGGTCTTATTGTGCTCCATAAATTGGGCTCCTAAAATTGGTGAGTAAAAGTTATAGGAAGATGAGTTTTAAGTCTATCTGAAAACAAAATGATCTACCTCATGAAGTAATAAGCTCCTCATCACTGAAAGTATTCAGGTCGAGTCTAACAAGATTTCTATCAAGGACATGAAAGAGAAGAAGAGCAAAACAACAATGGACATCTGTGGAAGAACCCAGATTCTGGAGCCTAAGATCCTGGTTCAAATCCTCCCTCCAATGCCTATTTTCTGTGTGATCTTGGACAAAACACTGGGCCTTAGTTTCCTGCTGTGTAAGATGAAGGTTTGGAGGGTAAATGGTCTCTGAAGTCCCTTCCAAATCCAGATCTATGATCTTATGACCTGAATTTGAATCCTGAGCCAGAAACTTACTAGGTGGGTGGCCCTAGTCAAGTAATTTCAAATCCTTGGACCTCAGTCTCCTTTTCTATGAAATGGGAACTTTCAGGCTGTAGTTCAAGCATCCTATGAAAAGGAATTTTCTGTTCTGGCTAAGAACCTCTATGGGTCTTCCCCTCTCCAACATTATTGCTCCTAGGAGGGGCAGCTTGCTTTGAGGGAGACCCTTACTAACCATCAGACTCCCTCCAACCATCGTCAAGCTGGGCCATCTGAGGCGCCATTTCTCAGTTTCTCCAATTCCCAGTTCCCCAATTTTGTGCCTCCCCTAAACTGGAAGACTGTTGATTAGAATCAACAGCAGTAAGAAGGAACAGCTAAATCTGGAGCCCCGTCACCAGCACCACCACACCCCCATCAGGGGTAGCCCCCATCTAGGCCAGAGAGCTTCCTCTGTAACTCGGTGTTTCCCCTTTGGCCAGGAAAGGGCAGAGCAGGGAAGGGATGGGGCGAGGCTGATGGGTGGCCCAGCCTTTTAGCAGGGCTAGGCCCACGCAAGTGGTGGGGAGAGGCTCCAGGGTTCTCAGAGGCCTCTCCTTCCAGCAGCTAAGACAAAGCCCGAACCTGAGCCAGGGGAGTTCATCAACCCTCAGATATGGGAGAGCCACTCCCCAAGGTGGAGATGGAGTCGAGAGCCCAAAGCCCAGGGCACAGATTGGCTCGGGAGGCCTAGAGGGCTGCTGAGTCAGAATGCCTGCTGGGGGAAGCTCGCAGCCCCTCTTACGTGCCTACAGAGGAACAAGTACATTCCTGGGGGAAGGGGAAAAGAGAAATGAAAAAAAAAACACCCAAACCCCAGCCTCCTGGCTTGAAGGTTACTCTCTGACCATGTAAAAATATAAAGCCATTTGAAAAGGACTTGTCTCCAGTGCTGGGAAATGCCTGGTACCAAATACCAAGGAGACGGCTCGTGCCAGCCTCCCCCTCCCTGCCTGAGCCCCTCCATCCTTGCTTTGCTGATCTGCCCCCAGTTAGGCGTTGCCCAGAGGGTAGAGGGCTGAGCCCAAACCCTACCTTTTAGAGGTGGGGAAAGGGGCTCCCAGAGAGGAAAGGACTTACTCCAGATCCTATGGTGAAGAATAAGAGCAAAAGCACTGATTCAAACCGAGCTCCCAGCTCCTCCAAAGCCAAGGTCTTTCCAGAACCCCAGAAAGTAGTCTGGTGGCTATTGTTTGATACACCTGGTATAAGGAGTGGGCTGTCTTGGGCATAGAAGGTGGCTAAGTAACCCATTTAAGAATCAATCAATCATCTTATTGTTTGCCTTCTCAATAGGTGGGGAAAGGAGAGAATTTTGGGCCTCAAAAAGTATTTTAATGTTAATAATAATAATAATAATAAATGGATTTAAAAAACCCAATCGGCCAACATTTAATCATTACTTACTACTTCCTGGGGCATGTGCTGGGTGGTTGTTTTCAGAGGGGGCCAATGGCATCGTGGGGGACGTCTTGACTTGTGCATGAATTAGATAGAAGTGAGGCAGAGATGCACAAAGACCCAGCCTCCCTTTTTCTGCCATAGTCCCTGAAGTCCAGTGGCAAGACCAAAGCCAAGACAACCGACGAGGGCTCGGGATATGGCGGACAGCGTTGGCATCTTGGACGTCCGAGCAAGCTCTAATCCACAGAACCTCCTTCAGCCATCTACTAGGCTGGCACCTGGGCTTGAAAAGGCAAAAGGGGGCTGGATTCTGCCCTCCAGCTTACACTCAGAGCAGCAGGGGCCCTTCATACGCTCAGATAAAGGCCCATACGGATAGCCCGCCTTGGATTTGAGGCAGCTCCATGGATGATGGACTGGAAGAGAAGGTCATTGCAGCAGGCTGGCATCAGAGTTAAAGGAGGGGATCCCCACAGCTGCTGCCCCTTTGGTCCTGGACTCTGTTGTTCAATAACCAGGAGGAGGGCAGGGGAGAACAAGGAGGTGTTCTGTGGTCATTTCTTCATCCCTCCATGCTTTTATTCATCACCTACTAAGTACAAGGCACTGTGTCAAACACTGGGGGACTGCCAGAAGAGGAAGCCAGGGCCCTGCCTTCATGGCACTGGTGGTCGAATAGGAACCTCCAAGCCATTGATCCAGGTGGGAGGTAGGATGTGAAAGAGGACCGATCAAGAGATGTTCCTATGTGTGTGGCACATAGGAAACACTACATGCATTTTAGTTTGTTGTTATTTCTAGGGGTAGCTAAGTGGCACAGGAGGCAGGGCTCCCGTCCTAGCATCAGGAAGATCTGAACTCAAAGCCAGCCTCTGATCCACTTACTAGCTGTGTGACATCTGAGAAGCCACTTAACTTCTGTTTGCCTCAGTGTCCTCATCTGTTAAGTGGGGATAACAATAGCCCTCACCACCCAGGGTTGTATGGAGCCTCAAAGGAGATAATAATTGTAACATGGAACACAGTCAGCACTTTATGTAAATGTTAGCTGTCATGATTGCTATTAATGCCTTCCCTCTGAGATGACCTCCAATTTCCCCCATCTGCAGCTTATACTTTGCACCCCTTTTCCCCATCTCCACATTGTCTGTATCAGTGATGCTGGCCTCCCTGCCATTCCCTCCATTCTCCTCCCTCCATCTCCCAATTCTGGGCATTCTCACTGGCTGCCCCCCACCCCTGGCCAGGCCTGCATCTCCTGACCTCTCCGACTCCCTTTGAGGCCCAACCAAAGTCCCATCTTCTACATACAGGCAGCTTTTCCCACCCCTCTTCCTTCTAGCACCTTCCCTCTGCTGCTTTTCTCCAGTCTGCCCTGCTTCTAGCTGGTTTGTCCATCGTACTTTGCCATGCTCCCTTCACCATTATCCTGGGAGCTTCTGGATGGCAAGGACTGTCCTTTGCCTTTCTTTGAATTCCCAGCACTCAGAACAGTGCCTGACACATAGTAGGTGCTTAAATACTTATTAACTGACTGGAAGTTGAGTAACATTTGCAAACACAGTCGTGTGAGAAAGAGAAGGTTCATCCCAACAAAAACCCTCTGGGTTTCTGGGAGGAATATAATCTAGAAAAACAAGGCTTTGTCTTCCCAGTTCTCTGATGAATCATAGGCAACCTTAGGGATCATCTAGCCCAAGCACTTCATTCTCCAGATGTAAAAACTGAGGCCTAAGGATTTGCCCAAGGATATATAGTCTTCAATAGCTGAGCTGGAGTTTGAACCTCTAATTTTCTGGTTCTAAATCCAAAGATCTGCCCACTGTACCACACTGCTTTTCCTCTGTCTTCCCCTTGGTCCTCATGGAATCTGGGTATGTTACATCTGGGGTGGACCTTAGAGCTCATCTGGATTGGAGAGTGCCTCAGAGGCTATCCAGAACAACCTAGATTAGAGCAAAGGTCCCTTCTGCAACAACGATGACAAGGGAGCATCGAAACATCCTGCTGGAAGACCTCGTACTGAGAGGGACAACCCCGAGCTCCAAAGGGAGCTTAACCCACCTTGGCATGGTCTCCTTGTGAAGAGAGTTCTCCTGACATTACACTACAGTGAGCCTGGCTGTAGCTTGGAGCCCCCATAACTCCTGGCTGTAGCTTGGAGTCCCCATCCCTCCTGGCTGTAGCTTGGAGCCCCCATCCCTCCTGGCTGTAGCTTGGAGCCCCCATAACTCCTGGCTGTAGCTTGGAGTCCCCATCCCTCCTGGCTGTAGCTTGGAGCACCCATAACTCCTGGCTGTAGCTTGGAGCCCCCACAACTCCTAGCTATGGCTTGGAGCCCCCATAACTCCTAGCTATAGCTTGGAGCCCCCATAACTCCTGGATGTAGCTTGGAGCCCCCATCCCTCCTGGCTGTAGCTTGGAGCCCCCACAACTCCTAGCTATGGCTTGGAGCCCCCGTAACTCCTGGCTGTAGCTTGGAGCCCCCATCCCTCCTGGCTATAGCTTGGAGCCCCCATCCCTCCTGGCTGTAGCTTGGAGCCCCCATCCCTCCTGGCTGTAGCTTGGAGCCCCCATCCCTCCTGGCTGTAGCTTGGAGCCCCCATCCCTCCTGGCTGTAGCTTGGAGCCCCTATCCCTCCTGGCTGTAGCTTGGAGCCCCCATCCCTCCTGGCTGTAGCTTGGAGCCCCCATCCCTCCTGGCTGTAGCTTGGAGCCCCCATCCCTCCTGGATGTAGGTTGGAGCCCCCATCCCTCCTGGCTGTAGTTTGGAGCCCCTATCCCTCCTGGCTGTAGCTTGGAGCCCCTATCCCTCCTGGCTGTAGCTTGGAGCCCCCATCCCTCCTGGCTATAGCTTGGAGCCCCCATAACTCCTGGCTGTAGCTTGGAGCCCCCATCCCTCCTGGCTGTAGCTTGGAGCCCCCATAACTCCTGACTGTAGCTTGGAGCCCCCATCCCTCCTGGATGTAGCTTGAAGCTCCCAACCCTCCTGACTATAGCTTGGAGCCCCCATCCCTCCTGGATGTAGCTTGGAGCCCCCATCCCTCCTGGCTGTAGGTTGGAGCCCCCATTCCTCCTAGCTATAGCTCAGAGCCCCCATGACTCCTGGCTGTAGCTTGGAGCCCCCATCCATTGGTCCTTCTTCTGCCCTCTAGGGCCAAGCAGAATGGGCACATCCCCTCTTCCAACCTTCCCTTTTCCAGCCCTCCTCTGGCTTCTGGTATCTGGCTGTGGCCTGTGTTTGGGATTTTCTTTTCTTTTCCTGGGAATCAGAATCCCTAGAGAAGGTGGGGAGAGGAGGAAGGAGAGGTCTTCCCTCTTCCAATGACTCTTCATGATTTGAGACAACTCCCTCCCAGCCTCAGTTTCTTCCTCTGCACAATGAGGAAGTTGCTGTAGAGGACCCGTGAGGTTCCTTCTAGCTCCAGTTCCCATAAAGGTCAAACTTCTTCCTCCAGCCCTTCCCCTGCCTGACTACTCCTTCCCTCTCCTCCCACCCTCTGGTCTAGGTCAAGGGCAATGGACCGGAAGGCCGGGAATCCCAGCCAAGATGCCGATGACGACATCTGAGTCCAGACCCTGTAGGAGCGTCTGGGAGAAGGGCAGGAATTGGGACTCCCCCCTGCCAGCCCCAGCCCCGACCACACTCTTGAGAGAGTTCAGCTGGAATGTGGGACTGTTTCAGCAGACTCTTGGGACACCCAGACTCGATGGGGAAAGAGAGCCCCCTGGGCCCCCTCTGAGAAAGCGTCAGGCATCAGAGAAGCCCCCAAAGAGGAAGTGGGGGTGGGTGGCCCAAGATGCTGGTTAGAGGCCGGGAAAAGCCAGAAAGGGCAGCGCCTAACTGCCAGCCCCAGAACTGGAGTGTGTGTAGCCAGGGCTGGTTGGCCACTCCCCAGAGAGCTGACCTGCGAAGGAGCCCCAGAAAGGGCATTCTGAACCCAGAGGGAGGGCCCTGGTGTTCCAGGCATTTTCTCAGGCAGAGGAAGAAGGTGGAGTGCCAGCTTGAGGGTCAGGATGTCCAGATCAACTGGTCATAGGATCACAACTGGGGGGCCTCTTGAAGCCTCCCTACTCCTCTGCTCCATTTTACAAATGGGTAAACTGAGGCCCAGAGATGTGACTTATCCAGTATCATATAGGTGACAGAGAGGAGCTGGGATGTAAACCTGGTCTTCTGGCTCCCGAGTCCCCTCTCTTTTCACTCTATTTTCCCAAAGCAGCAGGGCAGGGGCTCAGTGTCCCCCAACTCCCAAGCCCAGTCTTGGCTGGGGGAGGGGAGGGGAAGCAGGTACAATGGGGAGTGCCCTCTCTCCTAGGAGTGCCACTCTGATGGTGCCTGCCCCATCCAGACTGTACCGGACAGCCCCAGCTGTGCCACAGTGTCATCCGAAGGAGCTGCCAGCCCAGCCTCGAGCTGGCATTTCGACTGTCAGGAATGAGTCACTTTGGGGTTTGGGGGCTGTTTGTCAATCTGGGCCGTCCCAAAGTCCAAGAATGATGGTACCAGGAGCTGTCAGGGCCCAGGAATGAATGGAATTCCACCTCGAAGGCTCCCACCTGCCCCCAGAATCCACGTCCACAGTAGGCTTTCCAAGGGGAAATGAGACAATGTTTGTCCAGTGGCAGGTGCGAGTCAGAAACGACAAAGAATGAGTCTCCCCACGATGTCAGCCTCCTCCCACCCATGCGTTCCAGTCCTGGATGCAGCGTCCCTGGGGCTAGACCGGAGGGCAAGAAACCACCGATGAGGAATCCAGAAAGGGGGGCCAGGAGGGAGGAACTCTTGACTTCTCTCTTGGCCGGAAGCCACCCTACACTAGTGGCGGCTGCCAGGTTCCTTTTCCCAAAACAGTGCCGTGATCATGTCCCGTCCCCATTCCAACATCCTCGATGACTCCTGCCGGGTGTCCTGCCTTCAAATCTAGTCCCACTGAGTCATCTCTTTCTCTCTTGGTTCATCTGGAGGATGGGTGGTTGGATGTAGTGAATGAATGAATGAATGAATGAATGAATGAATATATTGAATAAAAAAAAGCAGTGATTATACCTCTCTGTTGTATCCCCCTTCCCCAAGCACAGGGTACTCAGTTGGGGAGAAAGAATAAGGACAGAAGTTGCTACCTACTCCCCTCGTTCCAGTAGTTTGGACCTAACAACATCACCTTGACCATCTATCATCTTGAATGAATGTGAGATTACTGGAGCCCAACGTTTCATTATCTTATCTTCCATGGATGCCCCAGTTCACTCATTGCCTTAATCTCTTAAGAGCAGAACCCAGAATCATTGGATGACAGGGCCAGAAGAGACCCTGGAGATGATCTAGTCCAACTTTCCCATTTTACAGATGAGAAAATTAAGGCTCAGAAAAGCAAGGGGACTTGAGGCCAGTTCAGGCAGTACTCTTCCCATTGTCCACTCAGATCCTATTCCAGGATGATGCAGGGTACTGGATAAATCACTGAGCCTCAAGTCCAGAAGACCTGAGTTCAAATCTGACCTCAGACACTAGGGATGTGATCTCAGACAACTCACCTCACTTTTATCTGCCTCAAATTCCTCATCTATAAAATGGGGATAATAACAGCAACGATCTTCCAGAGTTGTGAGGTCATATGAGATAATACTGGTAAAATATTTTGCAAATCTCAAAACACTACATAAATGCTAGCTATTAGATATTTATTAAGTACCTACTGTATGCCATAGCCAAACCAGCTAAGAGCCGGGGACACCCAGACAAGATGAAAGACCTTTTTGCCTGGAGGAGATGTCTATTGCTCTAAATTGTCTCTATTTTCCACCCTCCTTTCCTTTTTTTGGTATTACATTTTTATAAGTGGATTCCTGGCCCTCATGCTCTTTGGGAGTCCTTTCCCGAGACCAGCATCAGAAATCACAATTATAATCCTCCAGTCCAATTCTTGGGTGCCTCATTGTGAGGGGCAGTTGGCCACAGGCTCTGGAAGGCTCTCCGAGAGAGGAATCCAAGTTTTGGCTACTCTTTTCCTTCAGACATGCCAAGACTTAGTTTCTGACTCTCCAACATCTCTCCAGTTCTCTCCTCTCACACGGGTCCTCATCCTCCTTCACCTGGACCACTGTGAAAGAGGTAGTTTGGCCATCTTTCCTCATCATTCTCCCACCTCCTTGATTAGGAATGAATGAATGAATTATAGTTAGTATGAGAATTAGCAATGAATGAATGAATGAGTTAGCATGAGGATTAGGAATGAATGAATGAGTTAGCATGAGGATTAGGAATGAATGAATGAATGAGAGTTAGCATGAGGATTAGGAATGAATGGATGAGAGTTAGCATGAGGATTAGGAATGAATGAATGAGTGAGAGTTAGCATGAGAATTAGGAATGAATGAATGAGAGTTATCTTGAGGATTAGGAATGAATGAATGAATGAATTATAGTTAGTATGAGAATTAGGAATGAATGAATGAGAGTTAGCTTGAGGATTAGGAATGAATGAATGAATTATAGTTAGTATGAGAATTAGGAATGAATGAATGAGAGTTAGTTTGAGGATTAGGAATGAATGAATGAATGAATGAATGAATGAATGAATGAATTATAGTATGAGAATTAGGAATGAATGAATGAGAGTCAGCATGAGGATTAGGAATGAATGAATGAATGAATGAATGAGAGTTAGCATGAGAATTAGGAATGAATAAATGAGAGTTAGCTTGAGGATTAGGAATGAATGAATGAATGAATTATAGTTAGTATGAGAATTAGGAATGAATGAATGAGAGTTAGTTTGAGGATTAGGAATGAATGAATGAATGAATGAATGAATGAATTATAGTTAGTATGAGAATTAGGAATGAATGAATGAGAGTCAGCATGAGGATTAGGAATGAATGAATGAGAGTTAGCATGAGAATTAGGAATGAATGAATGAAAGTTAGCATGAGGATTAGGAATGAATGAATGAATAAGAGTTAAATTAGCATGAGAATTAGGAAGGAATGAATGAGGGCTAGAGTCAGCTCTAAGGATGAAGGAATGGAAGGAGAGGCATCTATTAAGGACCTGCTTTAAGACAGGCTCCATGAAGGGGGGCATGTCAATGTGTTCCAGTCCCTGCCTGCCCTCCAGGAGCAGGAACATTCTTAGGGTAAAGATGGAGGCCCAAGAAGGGAGTGTGGGCCTGGGGCCTCCCAGAATGATGGGCCCTGGGGAAGTGGATCATCCTGGAGCAACTGTAGTATTTATTGATGATTCTCCCCAGCTTGGTGGTAGGGTGGCTGCCAAGATGTCCAAGGAGCCTCAGCTTTCCTAGTGGATGGTGTGGAGCCCTGGTGTAGACCCAGTAAGTTAGGGTGGGCTAAGGGAGTTTGCATTGGGGGTGGCAGAGAAGGGAGGGGGAGGGGGCCACAGTCTCTAGAATTCCAAGAGTGGCCATTGGGGGGTGGGGTCTGCAGATGGTAGGATGCCCAGGGAGACCTGGCTTTCCTTGTGGATGATGCTATTTCATTTGGCAGAGGAGGAAATTGAGGCTCGCAGGGCAGCTTACAAGTAGCAAAGACAGGATTTGAACCCCAGTCCTATGACTCTGAGTCCAGAGTTTCTTCCCTAGTGACAGCAGCCCTCAGACTCACGGAGCTGCCAGCAGCCTTAAGCCTCCCCACGTGACCCTAGAATATCTTCTGCTTCCATCTGTCTCCTGGGGCCAGGAATGCCACCGTCACTCGATCATTCTTCTGGGCAAACGTATTGCATGCCCGTCCCGGAATCTCCTGCCACGAGTGAGAGGCACTGGCCTGGGGCCGAGAAGGCTTTGGACCTGGCGTCAGAGGCTGGAGCAGGGACTGGGGGGGGGGGTCCCAGAAAGGGAAGTCTGGGCTGCAGGGAATAAATTTGATCCGCCCAGGGCACTGGGCTCCCACCTAGCCTTGAAGGGTGCTCAGGGGAGACAGCAGGGTCCTAGAATCAAATCCCAATCCTGGCTGGAGCTCTTGTTGGGTGCCTTTTGGCTAACCACTGAGCTTGGCCAGCCTTGGTTTCCTCTGCTGCAACAGGAAGGAGTTGGATTCAGGGGCCTCTTGCTGGGCATAGAATCGATGCTTTTCTCATTCATTCATTCATTCATTCATTGGTCCCCTCTGGCTCTAAATCTGGGCTCATCCCCCTGGGATGGGGTCTGAGGGAAGCAGGAGAGCAGCTGCCCCCTTCCCGGCCTGTCTGGAAGCATCCCCGTGGAATGAATGGATGTGAGGGTGGAAGGTGGGAGGCTCCTTAGTCACCAGGGGAGGCTTATGAAAGGGAGGATTGTTTGTCCAGCTCCCTTACTCACCAGCAGGGTGTCCCTCCGGCAGCCCCCAGGGCCTGGGATGAGAAGCCTGCCAGGAAGCGATGGGCACTGGCAGGGCCAGGCCGGAGGGGATGGACACAGGGGTGGCCCTGGGGTCGTGCCCAGCTTCGGTAACGTGTGAATCACCCATGGGAGCCCTGAAAGGGGCCTTAGAGGATTCCAGGCCCCCTCCCCCTCTTTCCCATCCATCCTTTGGCTCCTACCTCCACACCCCCAGTTTGGCCTCTGGGACCCCTCTCTGCTCTTGTTCACTCTATACACCCGGCAGAATCACCTTCCAGCTCCCTCCCATGCTCCTTTGCACTCAGGAATGCTGAGGAACTTGGCTTTTTATTGTTCTGTCATTTCCAGATTGACTTTGGGACCTCATTTGGGTAGCAGAGAAGAGATCCTGGCTTGTTGGCCATTTCCTTCTCCAGTTCATTTGACAGATGAGGAAACTGAGGCCAACAGGGTTCAGTGACTTGCCCAGAGTCACCCAGCTAGTAAGTGGCTGAGGCCAGATTTGAACTCAAGTCTTCCTGACCCTATATCTATACACTGTGCCGCCTAGCTTCCCAGAAAGTTTGGGTACCCAACAGCAGCTCCCTCTCTGCCCTCCCCATCATAGTCAGCTTTCCTCATTGAGAGGTAGAAGGGCCTTTGGAGATCATCAAGTACAACTCTTGCACTTTACGGAGGAGGAATGCAGCCCTAGAAAATGTAAACGAAGACTTAGTTGGGGTTGTATAGCTAATCAATGTCCATGGCATGATTTGAACCCAGTTCTTTCCGATTCTAATTTAATTCCACGAGTATTCTTTATGAAGTACCTCTGGTGTGCCTGCATTGCAAACTAGAGGAGATCTTGGCAGTCCAGTTCCTTTTTTATAGGGTCGAGAATGTTGGATCTTAGAAAGGGGAAGCAGCCTGGCTGAAGTTGCCCGTCTCATAAGCACCGGGAGTGAGACTCTGGACCAAGTCCTCGGACCCCAGTTCCCCTTGTCCCACGAGTGATACAATTTGTAGAAACCCAGAATGTCAGATCCTTCCTAATCCAGCTCTGACACAGCTGCCCAGATTGCTTTCCTATGATTCTCCTTCCCAAAGCTCTGGGTTCCAGCTCAGCTGTGCTACTAGAGGCTCGCCAAACCTCTCTGGTCCTCTTTCACATCCAGACTTTGAAGCAAGTGTTGCAGAGGACACCAGGTCCTTGGGAGTGGAAAAACCACTAACTCTAAAGTCAGGGAACCTGGGTTCAAATTTCACTCCTGATACTTGCTCCCTGGACAATCCTAGGCAAATAATCTTACCTGCCCGGGTCTTGATTTATTCCTCTGTAAAATGAGGGAGCTGGCCTCAGAGATCTTGTAGGTCCCTTCTACTCTGAAATGAAGGATCATATGATTTCCTCCCTGTGCCTCAGTTTCCTTATTTGTAGAAGGAGGGGTTGGGCTTAGATGTTCTCTGAAGTCCCTTCCGGGTCTAGATCTGATGACTTGCTGGTGGGTCACACAGGAATTAGTGTCAGAGGAGGGAAGGGAACTCAGGTCGTTGCTCTCCCTTGGGTCCAGCCAATGGGAAAAGTTGCTCATTGTTTGCTTTGGGGACAGCTATTTAGATGGGCGAATTCAGTAAATTTTCAAACTCGGGGGGCCCTCATCTAGGCAACCCTCTCATTTTATAAAGAGGGAAACTGAGGCTAGGGGAGGACAAATCATTTGCTCAATGGTCACATGGCAATGTGTGGCAGCCGGAGGATGGGAGTCGAGGTTTCCTGACCACTGTCTGCCTGTCGGTGCAATGGGAGGACTTCCTTCTAAGAAATGTCTTAGGGTAGTTGGCTACAAGGGAATTTAGAGAACAATTAGCCCAGCCCCTTCCCCTCAGAGAGAGGGAAACTGAGGCCTGGAGACAGCGAGGGGATTCCTCAACTCCTACTGCAAGTTAATGGAAGAGTTGAGTCTATCCCCCAAATCTCCCAACTCTTGATGCAGGGCAGGGACATACCTAGGAATTCCTGACCTGGGGGCCATTGGCAGGACAGCTGAGGAAGAAGGGGAGCATGGGGGTGTAGGGATCCCCTCATTCTGACACCTGGTACCTTCTGGTGTCACTAATTCTTGCTATCCAGTATCAACCTCAGATCTTTCTGCCCTCCGAAGAAGTGCCTCCAGTTCAAATGGGGCTCCCTGAGGCCAAGGTCTAGTTGGCCTCCCCTCATTGGGGCCAACTCTTGTGTTCTTCCAGTGCCCCATGATGCCTTTGCTGAGGTTAAAGAGGGAGAGCAGTCTGCTAGGTTGCCTGGAAGCAAAGCTCACCAGGAATGGACTTTCTGGAGCTATTCCAGGGAGAGTAAATGCATCAGGGACATGAAAGATGCTCAGGGCTGGAGCAAAAGAATGTTCATTCTTTGGGGGTGTCTGCAAGAGGAAAAGCAGAAGAGTGAATTTTGAGTTGCGAGTTCTAGTCCAGAAGTGGGAGTTTGGTGTTGGATCATCCCCATCATTGCAAGACAAAATGGGATACGAATATGACTGTGGAAGGGGTACTCACAGCTTTCTTCAGGTGGATTAGCCGGTCATGAGATCCTGCAGGGATGGGACACAGGCCTCCTAAATCCCAACAGAAAGCATGGGAATGTAGGAAAGAGGAAATCTGGATGTCCAACTGGATTTTGTGGAAGAGGGACCGACTTCAATTCAGGAAACACAGAAGGAGCCCTGTGGTGCATTCAAGAGAGCAGAGGCTTCTAAAGCAAAGGAGTCTGAGTTCAAATCCTGCCTCCGCCACTTGTCACCTGGTTGACCTTTGACAAGCCAACTCTCCTTTGGGCCTCAGTTTCCTCCTTCCTAAAACAAGGGCCTCTGAGGCCCCTCTTGGTTCTTAAATGTGTGAGTCTAGAATCACAAACTCAGAGATGGAAGTCTTGACCCCAGATCCAACCTTTCCTCTTCTCCATGCTGACATCAAGAGGCCTCTTCACAAGCAGGCCCTGTATCTTCTCATTTAGTGGATTCATTGGATTCCATTAGACAAGCATTTATCAAACACCATATATAGGCAAAGGCCCCCAGAGGGGGTGGGGCTACAAAGAGGAACCACATGTACCAAGAGATGTGTGATGGGACCATTGACTGGTGCCCAGGCCAAAGGAGTGATCTCTGGGAAGATTCGGATGCCTCTCCTACCTATAACCCACATGTACGTGGCCGTTCGGCCCCTATTAGACTAGAAGCTTTTAGCACGGTAGCTGGAACATTTTAGGTGCTTAATAAACATTTGTGGAGTGACTGCGTGACTGACAAATTGCTCAAGAGAAATTGAGGGAGGGAGAGAACGTTATCAGCTCCTAGGATCAGAGGGTGGATGAGTTGTGTCTTGAAGGAAGAGAAGCATCCTCTAAGGAGGGGATGATGGAGAGCTCCTCTTCACATTCAGTCAAAAGAGAAAACTGACTGTGCTTCCATCTTGACAGTCCATCTCTCAACCCATGGATGAACAGGACATCCCGCCTGTCCAGAGGGGCCTTTTTCTTTCATCTTCCCCATGATTCATGTTCTTTCTCCTCAAGTTAACCCATACAGATAACTGTCTCTGAATCAATATTGTATCTCCACCTTCCATGCCCACATCAGAATATATAGATGCTCTTGAGGGCCAACGCCATTTTGTTTTTGTTTTTGTCTTTGTATGCTGGTGCTTCACTGAGGATCTTGCAAATACTATTGGTTGACTTTAATTCCCTTCTTAACACCTTGGCTGCCAACCCCCTAATTCTACTGGAAGTGTTGTTCAAAGTCACCACAGCTTCTAAACGACTCCCCCGATGGTTTGTTCTCACCTCCTACTGCCCTCTTTCATGTCGACATGACTGGGGATGTCCTATCTGGTGGAGAGACTTCCGATCACTTCAACATCTCCCATGGCGTGAAACAAGGCTGTGTCCTTGCTCCGGTACTATTCAACCTATTCTTCACCCAAGTATTACGACATGCTGTGATGGATCTAGACCTGGGTGTCTACATCAAATACCAACTGGATGGCTCACTATTTGACCTTCGCCGCCTGAGTGCAAAAACAAAGACAACAGAGAGACTCATCCTGGAAGCTCTCTTTGCAGATGACTGTGCTCTCATGGCCCACCAAGAAAATCATCTCCAAACCATTGTGGACAGGTTCTCCACTGCAACAAAACTGTTTGACCTGACTATCAGCCTCAGCAAAACAGAGGTGCTGTTCCAACCGCACCAGGGAGGCCAACGAACCAGCCATGCATTACAATCGATGGCACGCAGCATTCTAACGTCAACACTTTCAAGTACCTGGGCAGCACGATCGCCAACGACGGGTCCCTAGACCACAAGATTAATGCCAGAATCCAAAAGGCCAGCCATGCACTCGGGCGGCTGAGCTGCAAAGTCCTCCAACACAGCGGTGTAAGCACTGCGACGAAGCTCAAAGTGTACAACGCAATGGTGCTCAGCTTGCTCCTGTACGGTTGTGAGACATGGACACTGTACCGGAAGCACATGAAACAGCTGGAGCAATTCCACCAATGCTCCCTCTGGTCAATCATGAGGATCCGATGGCAGGACCGTATCACCAACCAGGAAGTCCTCGACAGAGCCAACTCCACCAGCATCGAAGTCCTGGTCCTCAAAACCCAGCTTCGATGGTCTGGACACGTCATCCGCATGGACCCACAGCGAATACCAAGACAGGTATTCTATGGTGAACTGTCAGCTGGACTCAGGAAACAAGGCCGACCAAAGAGAAGATTCAAGGATCAGCTGAAGTCAAACTTGAAGTGGGCTGACATTACACCAAAGCAACTAGAACTCGCCGCCTCTGTCAGAAACAGCTGGCGAGCCCACATTCACCATGCTGCCACCACCTTTGAAGATGAGCGACGTCGACATCTTGCTGCTGCACGTGAACACCGACACCAGGCCACAACCGCATCTCCCATAACAACTGGAGTCCCATGCCCCGTGTGCCACACACTGTGCGCCTCAGCCTTTGGACTCCAAAGCCACATGAGGGTACACCGTAGATGAAACTGCACAAAGACAATTGTCATTCTCGGTCACCGAGAGACTACCACTACTACTGCCCTCTTTCCAGTTTTGGACATAGCTGGCCACCTCTTCCCCTGTGCACCCCACCCTGTGTGTGTGTCTGTCTGTCTCTCTGTTTCACTGTCTCTGTCTCTCTGTTTCTGTCCTTGTCCCTCTCTCCATCTGTCTGACCTTACCCTCTCCCTAGTCGGCTTTGCTGGATCACCATCAGGGCCTCACTACCTCTTGTCTGGGCACCAAACTCTTCTCTAGCCTCCTCTCTAATCAGTTCTTCCCATGGCCAACAACAGCATCTTCCAATGGCCCAGGTCTGCCTACATCACTCCCCTTCTCTAAAGTCCTCAGTGGCCCTTGGTTTCCAGTCTGGCTCCCCCTCACTCCTCCCCACACCCTTCAGATTTCAGCCATGATGGACCATTCTCCAGACGTGGTCAGTCACAGCGCATCTTCTGGGATTTAAACAGGCTTCGCCACCTCCCTCCCCCGGGTCTGGACTGTATTCTTGGACTGTGCCAGTCCTTCAGAATAACCTTCCTCCCTCAGATTGGCTCAGAGTTTCTGTTGTGATCTTTCCTCTGGCACCGTCACCTGGATCGTGCCCATCTAGGAATGTGCCAGAGAACGTAAGCTCCTCAAGGGTAGGATCCTCGTCCCTAGCATGCTGTGGTGCCTGGTACCTAGACAGCCCTGGATAAATGGCGGTGGATTCCAATTGAGAGATGATCCAGCTCTGCCATTCTCCGTTCTGAGGCCCCTCAAATGTCTGTGGAATTGACTTATAGCCTTCAGAGAGACAATGCAGGAAATCGAGTTTCTGAGAAGTTGGGTCTTATCGATATGAGGAGGGGGCAGTGGCATGATGGGGTACAGTTCAGTCCTGCCCCCCATCCTTGACAGTCCACTCTTTATCACCCCTCCCCAGGCCTGGCTAATCTGTGTCACTCATCCATCAGCCCCAGAAGCAGCCTGGAATAGGGCTTATCACTTCTCTTGCTTGAGGGAGATAAGATGGTCCTCTCTGATCACCAGGAGGCTACTGTTGATGACTGAGCAGAAAACAGATTAGATTTGGAGCTTGACATGGGCTCTGTTCCTCCCAGACCTCCCTCAGGGGACTTCCAGGGGCTGGGTTGGGCTGGGCTCAGCTGACTCAGATGACTGAGACCTGGGTCCTGGGCTTGCTTCTGAAATCATTTTTCCAGCTGTCCTTGGTCAAGTCACTTCCCAGCTTCCTGGGTTTAGCTTCCATCCAATAGAGGAAGCGAATTCTAATTCTGAGGTCAGCCATTCCCTGTTCTCAGGTCTCTCCCAACTCCGACATTCCCTTTTCTAAGATTCTTCCCAGCTTTGACATTCCCTGTTCTAAACTCTCTCCCAGCTCTGATGTTCTCTGTTCTAAGACACCCCCCAGCTCTGACATTCCTTGTTCTAAGCTCTCTCCCTATTGTGACATTCCCTATTCTAAGACTCTTCCCAGCTTTGATATTCCCTGTTCTAAACTCTCTCCCAGCTCTGATGTTCTCTGTTCTAAGACACCCCCCAGCTCTGACATTCCTTGTTCTAAGCTCTCTCCCTATTGTGACATTCCCTGTCCTAAGACTCTTCCCAGCTTTGATATTCCCTGTTCTAAACTCTCTCCCTGTTCTGATGTTCTCTGTTCTAAGACACCCCCCAGCTCTGACATTCCCTGTTCCAAGCTCTCTCCCTGTTGTGACATTCCCTGTTCTAAGAGTCTTCCCAGCTTTGACATTCCCTATTCTAAGCTCTCTCCAAGCTCTGATGTTCTCTATTCTAAGACCCCCCCCCCAGTTCTGACATTCCCTGTTCTAAGCTCTCTCCCTGTTGTGACATTCCCTGTTCTAAGCTCTCTCCCAGCTCTGCCATTCTCTGTTCTAAGGGCACTCCCAGCCCTGACATCCCTCCTTCTAAAGCCTTCTCCTCTGCTCAGGCCCCTCCCAGCTCTGGCTCAGAACCTCTGGAACTATTTCCCACATTGCAATCCTGCTTTCCCCTGGAGCTTCTCCTCCAAATGCCCCTCGAGGCAGGTGAGCAATGACTATTGCTCCAATCATATAAGGAAATCAGGTGAGACCCTGTGAGGCACCCAAGTGGGATTCCAAGCCAAGGAGCCATGCTTAGTGCTAGGAGGGATTCTCAGATCAGCTATTTGACAAATGAGGAGACTGAGGCATGGGGGCAGTGGCTCGCTCCAATGCTCCCATAGCCAGGAGCTGACAAAGCCAGGGCTCTCCTCACTCCAGCCCCAGTCCAGAGTAGGAAGAGTCCGAGGGTCCTTCACGAGCCGTCACAGGCTGATGGATATGAACCAGGCTGGGACCTCAGAGGAGGTCATGTGGTCCAATACCCTCATTCTAGAGATGAGGAAATCGAGGCCCAGAGAGGAGCGGATGTCCCCAGAGTTCCCAGAAGGAAATGGCAGAACCAGGGCTCAGTCTTGCCTTTCCACACTCTCATCTTGGGGCTCTTTTCAGCAGACTAAACCTAGATGGTGAAGCAGTCTCTTGTCTAGTGGAGAAAGGGTGGGGGGCAGGGAGAGACCCTGGGCCAGGGTTCCAACTGCATGAGTGTGTGACCTTGTGCAAGTCATTTAACCTCTCTAAGGACTGCAGTCATTCTGAGAGGCCTTCTCACTGAGTAGGGGAGTAACGTGTTTCCAAATTATCCATCCAACAAATAATCGTGAAGCAGCTACTATGTGCACTGGAGAGAGACAGACAGACAGGCAGACAGAGTCAGAAAGAGAGAGAGAGACAGTCAGAGAGAGGGGGGGAGAGGCAGAGAGAGAAAGAGACAGAGACAGAGAAAGAGATAAAGGGAGAGAGAGAAAGAGACAGAGAGAGAGACAGAGGCAGAGAGAGAGAGAGACAGAGTCAGAGATAGAGACAGAGACAGAGAGAGACAGAGTCAGAGATAGAGACAGAGAAAGAGAGAGGGAGAGGCAGAGAGACAGAGAGAGACAGAGACAGAGAGAGACAGAGTCAGAGATAGAGACAGAGAAAGAGAGAGGGAGAGGCAGAGAGACAGAGAGAGACAGAGAAAGAGAGAGGGAGAGGCAGAGAGACAGAGAGAGACAGAGACAGAGAGAGACAGAGTCAGAGATAGAGACAGAGAAAGAGAGAGGGAGAGGCAGAGAGACAGAGAGAGACAGAGAGAGAGAGAGACAGAGTCAGAGATAGAGACAGAGACAGAGAGAGACAGAGTCAGAGACAGAGACAGAGAGAGGGAGAGGCAGAGAGACAGAGAGAGACAGAGACAGAGAGAAATGAAAGTCCCTGCCCTCTAGGAGGTTACATTCTACTGGGGAAAACAACATATACAAGTAAATTCAGACATACAAATAAATGTTGGTGGAGTGACTTGTAAAACTTGGGGATCAGACTAGAACTCATTTAGGAGCTGAGCCTTAAAGGAAGCCTGGGATTTGGGGAGTATAAGGTAAGGAGGGAGGGCATTCCAGGGAGTTTGTACAGCCTAAGCAAAGGTTTGGTGACATGACAAGAAATGTGCACGTGGGCCAAGTCAGCTGGAATGCAGAGTGCTTGAGGGAGAGCCATGTCTGATAAGTCTAGAAAAGTAGGTGGGAACCAGGTTGTGGCATCCTTTAAAAGCCCTCCAGGAGAGGCTGGGTGTGATCCTGGAGGCACTGATGAACCAGGCAGTGACAATGCCAGCTGGGGGTTTGGGGGTGCTCGCTTGGGGATCCGTGTGGAGGATGGAGCTGGAGAGGGGACACGTGGGAGGCAGGCGAACTCCAGTATTGCAAGGGCCCAGGTGGGAGAAGAGGGAAGGTAACGGCTCTGGTAGCTTTTGGCCCCTTTCCTAGAGTAGGCAGTCAGAATTCCTGCTGCCTTGGAGTCTGGGCAAGCCTGGGGAGCCTCTGCCACCCTTCTGCCCTTGCCCCATGGCCTGCTTTGCCTCCAGGCTTCTGCCTCTGACCTCCTCTGGGCTCTTCCCTATTCCTGGCCCCCTCCTCACTTTCCTGAGGGGCAGCCCTGCAGCTGTGCCCAGCACCTGGGCCCCGCATTAACCATCAAAGCGCTGGGCAAGTAGGACCCGGGGCCAGGTGTGGGGAAGCTCTCGCCTGGCACCAACACCCTCCGCGGCCATCCCCCCCCCAAGAGGGAGATCCATGAGGCAGCACCTGGTTTCCCCAGTGCCCGGCTGACCGGGGAGGTAGAGAAGGGGCCAGGCAGCCAGGAGGGCTCGGATTCTGCCTGCGAATGGCTTTTGTGCTCTGGAACACCCAACCGGGAAATGGTCCCTGCCAACCTGGGAACGGCCTCCAACAATAATGTTTTCCCCCATGATGTCCAGGAGGCATCAGCTGCGCTCTAATTCAAACCAGCCCCAGCCAGGAGGCTCAGGCAGGGAGAACTCCCAGCCTCGCCTGCCTCAGAAGGCCAAGGAAGGGAGTCAGCCAAGCAGGCAGATGTGCCGAGTCTCGCTGGTGGGACCCATTCTGCCCCAAGGACACCCCACCCTTGGGTGGGCCACACCAGTCCCCTCCCCCTCCAAGAGACCTTCGAGAGGGAAGACAGACTATAATGTGGCCCTCCCCAAGCAGGCTGAAAGGATGCCCATCAGAGCAGGCTGAGGCTCAAACAATTGTAATAGGAACCAGAATGTCAGCCTTCATGGACGTGTTCAGAACCAGTTGCGTGGCATAGGAGAGAATGCCAGATTTGGAGTCCACAAGATTTGAGTTCAAATCCTTCCTCCTACCTTACTAGCTATGGGCCCTTGGGAAAATCATGAAGTGCTGAGACTGTTTTCCCATCTGTAAAATGGGAACTGTCATAGCAGCTCCCTCCGGGGATTGAGGTGAGGATAAAAGGAGATAATATTTGTAGAGTATTTTGCAAACCTTAAAGCACTGCAGAACTGTTCATCGCTGGAACATTCACTATTGAGTTCCTCATAACAACCCTGGGAAGGAGGCACTGTTATTACCCCCATTTTACAAGTGAGGAAACTGAGGCTGCGGGATATTAAATGACTTGCCCAGGCTCACACACCTAGAGTCCCCAGGTCCTATTGCCCTTGGCAGATCTCCCCTTCCTGCTGATGGGGACTGGAGTTGCTGTCACTAATAATAAAAGTCCTATGCTTCCCAGGGACAAAATCCTTTACACATTTTGGGCAGCTTAAATGGGACACTGATGAGAGAGAGAGAGAGAGAGACAGAGAGACAGAGAGAGAGAGAGACAGAGACAGACAGACAGAGAGAGACAGAGAGACAGAGAGAGACAGACACAGAGAGACAGAGAGAGAATGAGAGAGAGGGAGACAGAGAGAGAGAGAGAGAGACTGAGAGAGAGAGAGAGAGACAGACAGACAGACAGAGAGAGACAGAGAGACAGAGAGAGACAGACACAGAGAGACAGAGAGAGAATGAGAGAGAGAAAGGGAGAGAGGGAGAGAGAGACAGAGACAGAGTCAGAGACAGAGAGACAGAGAGAGAATGAGAAAAAGAGAATGAGAGAAAGAGAATGAGAGAGAGAATGAGAGAGAGAGAGAAAGGGAGAGAGGGAGAGGGAGAGAGAGAGAGGGAGAGAGAGAGAGACAGAGAAAGGGAGAGAGGGAGGCAGAGACAGAGACAGAGACAGAGAGACAGAGAGAGAATGAGAAAAAGAGAATGAGAGAAAGAGAATGAGAGAGAGAATGAGAGAGAGAGAGAAAGGGAGAGAGGGAGAGGGAGAGAGAGAGAGAGAGAGAGAGGGGGGGGGGGAGAGAGAGAGAGAGAGAGAGAGAGAGAGAGAGAGAGAGAGAGAGAGAGAGAGAGAGAGAGAGGAGAGGGAGAGGGGGAGAGAGAGAGAGAGAGAGATTGTGTATCCAGAGGAGAATGGCCAAGGTGGGCAAGGACCCGGCATTTATCTCATGTAATGATCCAGGAACCAGAGACGTTTAGCCTGGAGGAGAGAGACCCGAAGGAGAAGGAAGAGCTGTGTTCAACTGTTGGAAAAGCTTGTTGATGGTGAGAGCTGGCCCAAAGTGGAATGGGCTGCCTGTCGCTTGAGAGCTCCCAGGGAAGGATGGAGAACCATTTGTCTAGTCTGTGGGTATGTATGCCTTTGGGCTATTCTCGGGGCAGTCGGGCAGTCCCCCAGAATTTGTCAAACGCCCCTTATTTGCCAGTCCCCAAAGATACGAAGAAGGCAAAGGGATGGTCCCCACCGTCAAGGAGCTCAGAGTCTAATGCCAGAGACCACGTGCAGAGAACTACTTCCATGCAAGATCTACTGAGGGTACAAATCTCAGAAGGAAGGAAGGAAGGCAATCATGAGGGCCAGAGGGCCAGGAAAGGCCCCTTCAAGAAGGCAGGATTTGAGAAGGAGTCGAAGGAAGCCAGGAGGAGGAGTTGAGTAGGGAGAAGCATCACAGGCATGGCGGCCAGCCGACACAAGTGTGAGCAGTGGGCACACGGAGTGTTGTTCAGGATTGGAGAGTCCATAGAGGGCCCTCTCCAATCCTCCAGCCCTATGACTCTTCCACTGGGAGGTGGGACTCCATGATGAGCCATATTCCAATACCCAATGGTCTTGCACCAGATTCCTATACTGTGACTTGTTCAGCCATTCCCAAATTGATGGATTGGACACCTCTTCCAATATTTGTGTCCATGTGAGTCTCCCTCCTCTCTTTGGCCACTTGGCTTAAGCCTAGGAATGGCACTGCTGGGCATACACACTTCAGTGACTTTAAGGCGATGGTTCCCAATTGCTTATTGGAATGGCTGGACCAGTTTGTGCAAGCACTGCCTTTCTCCATATGAGGCCTTTCCCCATCCTGCTCACCTTCTTCTGGACTAGCTCCATCTTCTCAGCATCAAACCCAGTCCTCCAGATGGGCTCTGGCCTGAGTAGGGCACACTGGGGCTACCAGTCGTCCTTAGTCCCAGAAGCTTTTTCATGTGATGGGACCTCAAGAGAGTCATGAAAGTTCTCCGGGCCCTAGGAAGTTCTCTGAAACGATCAGATCAAAAGGTGCCAACCTGCCCTGGTCAAGGGAGTTTCCTCACTGCGTCTTATGTCAGTGAAATCAGTCCTATCCCTATAATTGCCAAAGTAGGTGTTAAATGGCTTTTGCATGTACAATCTACAGATATAGGGAAGATTTGGTAGCTTTAGTAAAATACAAACTCATTGGGAAGCTATATGGAATATTTATATACCTTCATAATTAGTTGTCTACATCTGGCTGATATATAGAATATATGATATATAATATTAATATTTAGTGTATTTATATATAGCTTCAAAATGAGTTTGCAGATCACTAAGACCCCCAGATCTTTTTCAGATATATATGTGTGTGATATGCAAAAGGCATTCTATATAGCTATTTACAACATATATTGCCATATATAGCTACACATAATATATGCTAAATAGTTATATAAAATGCATTCCTATCTATAGTTATATATAACATCTAAAACAGAACTACATATAGCTATCTATTACATTGTTATATAGAGATGGATAAACTATGTAACTATATTCTATATATATAACTTTACAATGAGTTGGCAGTCCCGTAAACTCCCGTCTTTTTCATAAACAATGCCAAGCTAATCTTTTGAAAATCAGATCTTATGCTTGTGAAACTGAGTGTAAGATTTTCCATTTACCTCTTTGTTTTCCATTTTCTCAGATTCAGTCCAGTGACCTGCCCTGTCGAGGCCTCCTCGGATCCTGATGGTCATCCAAGTCATTGGCGAGCCCTCCCAGCTTGGTTCAAGTGGCCTATTCGATATTTATGTCTTAGGACAATCATTCATGAAAGTAGGTCACTGAGTGGGCCAAGCAGAGATCTCTGGGCTTCTCCATTGGAGACGTTCTTCCAGGTTGACATCGATGGAATGGTTAACAGTAACTGGGGCTACCCATTCAATCATTTGATTCGATCTAAATGGACAATCGTCAAAGCCACATCTCTCCATCTTTTTCATGTGACTAGCACAAGAAACTTTATCGAAGAGTTTGTTATCCTCTAGACAAGTTCTATGCGCAGTATTCTCTTGGCGTGCCAACATAGTAATCTCATCAAAAACAGAAATGGGCTTAGTCTGGTGACACATTGTTTTTTGTCTTTATATTACAGTCATACCCAAAAGGAAAAAATCCTTACACACACACACACACACACACACACACTCACTCACTCACTCACACACGCATGCACACATTGCAGATTAAATAAATAAAAATAAGTAAAAATATCTGAAATACGGCCGCATCTGATGATGTATACCACATTCTGCCCCAGTAGTCCCCTGTCTCTCTTCTTGATGAAGCTGAGCTCTCTGTGTGGGATCCCCTTTCCTAAGAGCGTTCATTAACCATCTTTCATAAGCCATCCAAGGACTTTGCCAGGATTCAAAATTCACTGACCTATAGTTTGAGAAAATGGATTTATTTCCAAGAGCCATTCCCCAATGACTATGTGGTCCAAGCATATGAACAAAATGTTCTCTAAAGAAACATGGTGAACTATTAATGCTAGGCAATTATCAGATCCTATGAAAGGTTACTCTAGAGAAATGTAGATCATAACAACTTTGAGATTCCCCCTCACACTCAGCTAAATGGAAAAGAGGGCAAAAGATAGGAAGAGTCAATGTTGGAGGGGCTGTGGAAAGACAGGCACATCAGTAGTAATTGTCATTGGTGGAGTTTGTTCATTTCGCCCAGATTCAGAGACTCCAATCCCTACAGTCAGGAGAGAAAAGAATGGATGGAAAGGCCAAAGATCTGAGCTTTAGGGGGCTTCTTGGGATCCATGTGGATGAGGGTAGAGAGGGAGAGCATGTCCTAAGCACCTCCCCACCTACACAGTCTCACCAGCTATGAGTGAAAGAGTCCTCTCCCTCCCTCAGACATGAACACGTGGCTGATACTAACCTGGACCCTTTTGAAGATTCAAACAATCCTGGCAACCCAACATATGAAAAAAGACTCCTTCCAAGTATGCCATCTGGAACCAATTATAGAGTGTCCATCCATGTTCCAGTGCTCCTGATTTTTCATCTTAGCAAACTGCATATGCAGGAGACACCACCATGGCAGAGAGAAGCATAGAAAGATTTAGATGAACTGATGCAAAGAAGCACTACTATAGTGGTGAAAATGGAAAGGGAAAAAAGCCCCAAATACTTGAAACTGAATGTTGCTAACTTCCAAGGAATTAACTTGGCCCCAAAGAAAAGTAGGAAGTCACTTCCCCAGCTTCCTTTGCAAAGGTCAGATTCACAGGCATGGAACATTGCCTGTGATGTCAGATGTGTTTTGCTGAAATGTATTTATCTTCTTTTAAAAACAATTCCTCTTTATAAGGAATGGCTTTCTGGGATGAGGAGGGGGAAGAATTTTCGAGAAACTTAGGTAACATGAAAAAGATATCAATAAACAAGTAATATTCTACCCTCCAAAAGAAAGAAAAGTGATGTACAAACAAAAGGTCTCCGTAAGCCATTTTTTTAGGAAAAGAAAAAGAAAATGAGATCCTTTGCCCTTATGCAATCCTGTAAAACCTTTATCCCTTTCTCTGAAGTGTTTAAGAGATGACCTACTATGATCTCAGTATATGCTGTGCCTATACAAGGATGTGATTTATCCAGGCTTGGTGATATGAAGAGATGCAGAGATTCCAGGAATAATGAGGAGCTGGTCCCACTGTTCTCTGCTCCAGCCAGATCCTAGCTAGGGTGCCCCTGCTTAAGAAGCCACACATGCTTAGTGGATTGAGAGCCAGGTCCAGAGATGGTAGGTCCTGGGTTCAAATCTAACCTCAGACACTTCCTAGCTATGTGACCCTGGACAAGTCACTTGACCCCCATTGCCTAGCCCTGACCACTCTTCTGCCTTAGAACCAATACACAGTATTGATTCTAAGATGGAAGGTGAGGGTTTAAAAAAAATTAAGCCACACTGAGAAGGTGGAGGACGTCCAAAGGACACAACTAAGATGGTGGATGGTGCTTGAGATGAGCTCTGAAGGAAGCTGGAGAGTCTAAGAGGCAGAGGTGAGGAGGGAGTCTTGAACTTTGGAAGAGAATACAAGGGCACAAAGAGGGAGGCCAGTTTTGTGAAAGCACAGAGCATGCGAAAATGAAGAAGAAGACTGGGAAGGGAGGGAAAGGAAGGACCCGGCTTGGGAAGAGACTTCAAGATCCAGTGGAGCACTCTATATTTGAGTCTAGAGGTAATAGGGAGCCACTATTTAACTGGTAGTGCCACGGTCAGACTTGGGTTTTAGGACAAGGCGTTTGAGTGGGATTGGGATAATCTGGTGTAGAGAGAGATTTAAGGTAGAAGACCAATCAGAAAGTTATCACAATAGTAAAGCAACCTCCAGCCAATCAAATTGGCAAAGATGTCAAAAAAAAAGAGAAAATGACATTGTTAGAGGAATGATGGCAAATAGGGCTAACTGAATATTGGTCCAACCATTTTGGAAAGCATTTGCAACCACGACCAAAGAATCAACAAATCTATATTGGGGCCAAGATGTGTGTGTGTGTGTGTGTGTGTGTGTGTGTGTGTGTGTGTGTGAAAAACCTCTTGACCCAATGTTACCACCCCTGGGTCTGTGTCCCCAAAGAGATCAAAGAAAGTGAAAAAGGGCCCTTTGGGACAAAAATATTTAGAGCAGCTCTTTTAGCAGCATCCAAGGATGAAGAGGGTGGCCATCAGCTGAATAAATGATGTCAACCAGATGTAATGGAATATTAGTGCACTAAAAGAAATGAAGAAAGGAGTGATTTTAGAGAAACCCGGGAAGACTTCTATGAATTGATTCAGAGTGAAGCAAGCAGAACCAGGAGAGCACTTTATGGAATAAAAATAACACTGGTGAGATCATCGACTTTGAAAAGACTTGAGAGTTCCAATCTAAAGTAAAGACCAGGGGGCAGCTGGGTGGCTCAGTGGATTAAGAGTCAGGCCTAGAGATGGGAGGTCCTAGGTTCAAATCTGGCCTCAAACACTTCCCAGCTGTGTGACCCTGGGCAAGTCACTTGACCCCCATTGCCTAGTCCTTACCACTCTTCTGCCTTGGGGCCAATACATAGTATTGATTCCAAGATGGAAGGTAAGGGCTAAAATAAATAAACAAACAAATAAATGAATGAATGAATGAATGAATGAATGAATGAATGAATGAATGAATGAATGAATGAATATAAAAATAAAGAATAAAGTAAAGACCAATTGTGCTTCTAGGAGACTGGGGATGAAGCCTTAGCCAGAGCTGATGGGCTTAGGGTACAGAGTGAGACAAACTTTCTTTTTGGATACTGCCAATGTGGAAATTTATTTTGCATGACTTCCTAGTTGTTACAGGAGTTGGCTTTTCCCCTTCATTCATGGGGGGGGAGCAAAAGGCAGAAGAGAGTTAGAAATAGTGCTCCCCCCAACCAAAAAAATGACTAGGAAGGTCAGAAGGAATCCCAGATAGGGAAGACTTAGAAAGTCACATGCTGAATGTCGTCTATATTCTGGAAGAAACAAGCTATGTGTAATAGATTTACGGATCAAGCAATCTTTGCCTTCTTGTACAATTTGTAGGAATTGTACAATTGTGCAATTTATAGGAAAGGGTCCAGTTTGCTGCTCAGTTCAGAATAAATCATAAAAAGGAGGAGGGGAAGGTCATGGTAATGGTTTAAGAGAGAGGTGAGGGGGATCCGGACTAGAGTGGTGGCTCTCTCGGTGGAGGTAAGGAGATATGAGAGATAGTATGGAGATAGAACAAGGAAGAATGGGAAACTGGATCTAGAATGAGAGGGAGGCTGAGGAGATGAGGATAATATTGGGTAGCCACCTGGACAGTAATCGGTGAGTTCAGGGAGGCAAAGAGAATGAATCGGAGTTTGAGATGTCTTTGGGGCGCTCCGTTTGAAAACCCCAAGAAGCAGTTGAGTTATGAATGCCTGGAAATCAAGACAGAGGTCAGGGCTGGATTATAGATTCCCCTTTGGAATCATCTGCCTAGAGATGATCATTGGATCCATGGGAGCTGATGAGGTCACCAAGGGAAGTCGTATGAAGGGAAAAGAGAAAAAGAACCCAGGACGGAGCTTTGAAGACTGCCGTTTGGTAGGCACTGTGACATGGATGAACATCCAGCAAAAAAAAAAAGATAGAAAAGGATTTGTCAGACAGGTGAGAAATGAGAGAGAAATATGGCATGAAAACTCAGAGAAGATGCAGGAGGATAAAGTAGTCAAAATGTCAGATGCTTCAGAGATGTCAAGAAGGGTGAGAATGGAGAAAGAGCCATTAGATTTGACCTTTGGTGGACACATATAGGAGGCTCAGTGGATTGAGAGTCAGCCCAGAAATGGGAGGTCCTGGGTTCAAATTTGGCCTCCGACCACCTCCTAGCTGTGTGATCCTGGACAAGTCACTTAACCCCCATTGCATAGCCCTCACTGCCTTGGAACTGACACACAGTAATGATTTGAAGACAGAAGGCAAGGGTTTCTTAAAAAAGAGACCACAAGTCACTTTGGAGAGGGCAATAATGAGGTCAGAAGCCAGCCTGCGCAGGGTTTAAAAGCAGAGAAGGTAACTTGGGGCCCCAAGGAGTCGGGGAGTCCAGAAGCTGAACTCAGCAGCAGACACCAATAGGGTCCGGCCATGCCTTAAAAGTTTGTGCCCCCCATATCCAAGGGCATGTCAGACAGAGCCCGGCTTCCTCTTCCTTCTCCCTCACAAGCTCCGCAGAGATGGAGGGATCCCTTCCCTCCCTCCACCAGGTTCCCATCATTTTCAGACCCAGCAACCACTTCCTTTTCTGGTGGTTGGGGAGAATGAGGTCGAGACTGACGTTTCCCTTAGAGACAGCTGGGGTTCTGTGTACCTGGCTGACTGTAATGGAAAGAGAAGGGTCAAGGGTCACAAACTGCCCCATGGTATCCTGGGAAGAGGTTTGGAGTCAGAGGTCCCAGCTTCCTTCTGCTCTGTTCCTCTGGAAGGAAGTTCTTGGTGGGAGGAGGGTTCTGAAGCCTCCAGCTCAGGTCCTTCTTCTTGCCTTGCCAAAGAGCTCCCAACTGAGTTTAATCCACCTGGGAGGGGGGGTGGATAGCTCAAGCTGCCCCAAATCTGTTTCTTCTGCCTTTTCTTTGTACCCTCAACGCTTGGCACAGTGCCTGACCCACAGAAAGCGCTTAATCAAAGTTTATTGAGTGACTGGTTCATAGTTGGGGGAGCAAGTAGGACAGCATCCTGGCCCACAGTGCCGTAAAGGCAAGGAGCTCTCCATCGCCATCCCTGCTCTCACATTCTGCTTCACTCTTGCTGACAGACGGTCTCCATTCAGTTCCGTCTTCTTACCACCCCAACACCCAATACCCACAGGCCATATTTTTCTCCTATTCATAAGTATATTCAAATATGGCAATGGCTCTGTGATCTCTGCTGGAGGGAGGAATTCTTGTCAGTGATGCTGATTGGAACCCACTCATGCCTGCTCATTTTGGGTGACTCCCATAAACACCCTAGAGAGGGTCTACTCAATGTGCTAATAGCCTTCCTTCCTTTCTCCTAACATTGAGAAAACACCAGTGGAGCACTCAGTGGAGCACACCTGTCATCCCTCATTCTTGCCATGTGCTCAGCCTACGTTCTCTTCTTATCATATATTTTCCAGCTGACATTCTTATTCCTGTTCTTCAGAGTTCTCGACTGGTTATATGGTGCACTCAGGTCCATCATTCACCTCTCTATAACCCTCTCTGTTTACCACTGTGATGGAAGAGGTCCAGCAGAGGATCTAGGGTGAAGAGGTCTTCCTTGTGGATGGTGATGGTCTCCAGATGCTCTCCTTTGCAGATGACATTTGATAATACACCCACATACATGTTTGTGATGACATTTTGCTACATTATATATTTATATATTTACAGATAATATTGCTACACATACATATTTGCAGATGGCATTTTGTTACATTATATCCATAGATCCCCCTGGAAGAGATATAGATCTACTCAAAAGAGTTTGGCCTGACCATTCACACAGTAAAGACAAAGTGGATGAAAACTGGCATGCAATTGATGAGGCAACCTCTAGACCTTGTCCATTAGTGAGCGGCTAGGAAGTTGACACAAATGGACAATGAGTTGTCCCTAAAAGTAAACAGGAGGATGCCAATGGCTTCAGACCACTTTGCCTTTTGAAAATTGTGGATTTTTTTGAAAACAAACTTCTCCCAACTAGACATCTCTCAACTGCTCCCAAATCTGCCTCACAGTTATTACCACTTAACACTTCTGTCCAACTTATCAACAAAAATAACATGAGAACCCATTAAATGCTTTGTGGGAATCTAAGGGCATTGTGTCCACTCTAGGAGCAGAGAGTTCTTCTAAGGGATTTTTTTTTTGCATTGGACAAACACTTTTTTCTATTTATTTTTAACATTCATGTCTTAAAATTTTGTGTTCCAAATTCTCTTCCTCCCTCCAGCCTTTGAGAAGGCAAGCAATATGATATCAATTATAAATGTGAAGTCATGCAAAACATTTCCATATTAGCCATGTTGAGGGGGAAGAAAAGATGCTTCAATCTGTACTCAGAGCTTGTCAGTGCTCTCTCCGGAGATGGCAAGCAGACCAGGAGTCCAGCCTGGCCTATTCTTGGGGAAGGTGTGCTGGCCCTTCAGAAGACCCATGTTCTGCTGGTACTGTCCACAGTATGATTCCAAGACATGAAGAGGAAAACTGAAAATGAAGATTTCAGTAAGTGCTAATTGGCAAAACAGATATTTCTTTCTTATTGGAATATAGCTGGGTGAAAAAGTGGGGAGAGCTTTTTTTTGGAGGGGGGGAGATCCAGAAATGCAACATAATTTTCTCCATTAAACTGAGTGGAAATAGATTTTTTATTATGTATATTTTTGCCTTATGGATAGTTACCACAGAATGAATTTTGTCCACAGGATGAGTGATGGGCATATGCACCTTCCTGGGTTGTTATAAAGATAAAATGAGGGGGCAGCTGGGTAGCTCAGTGAATGGAGAGTCAGGCCTAGAGATGGGAGGTCCTGGGTTCAAATCTGACCGCAGACACTTCCCAGCTGTGTGACCCTGCGCAAGTCACTTGACCCCCATTGCCTAGCCCTTACCACTCTTCTACCTTGGAACCAATACATAATATTAATTCTAAGATGGAAGGTAAGGGTTTAAAAAAATAAAAATAAAGATAAAATGAGATGATAAATGTCAGCTATTAATTTGGGGACAGGGATTACTATCCCCATTTGACAGATAGAGAAACTAAAACTCAGAATAAGACCATCCTAGAAGCTAAGAGAAGGAATTTCTAGTCCACCTCATTCCTGACCAAGAATATTTTCTCCGTTGCCCACAAGGAGTTAACAAGGCTTCTCTTGAAGACCTCTAATGAGGGGAATCCCAGTAATAAGAAGAATTGGCTGACATTTATATAGCACTGAGAAGTGCCTTACAAACATATTTCATCTGATCTTCACAGCAACCCCTGAAAGGTCAATGCTGCTATTGCCCCCATTTTACAGATAAGAAAACTGAGTTAGACAGAAGGTAAGCAACTTGCCCAGTGTCTCACAGCTAGGAAGTATCTAAATCTGGATTTGAACTCAAGTTTTCCTGACTCTAGTAACCACTGCATTATTTTGAACTGTGTCCTCTCTGTAGATCACTGAAAATTTCTCTTCTTTCCATCCTTGTTCAAAAACAAGCTCCACGGCCCTTTGTTCCCTTTTGGGTTGTTCTCTTGCTTAACCCTATGGCCATCTGGGAAACATGAGAGCCTCCCGCCTTGTTGCACCTTGCTGCTGAGCTCGTGGCATTTCCTTCCATTTCCCTGGGTTCCTTGCTTCCTGGTCCCACTTGGGAGCCCAGCAGGTGGAGGCAGCCATGAATCCACTTCTTGATGGAATGCGGATACTTCGTTATACCTCGCCAACATCCTCTGACTTCCTTTCTATAGCTCCTTGACTCCCTGAAGGTTTTGTCTTGGATCCTTAGTTTCTAATCTAGTTCCTGGCCCAAAGTAAGTATTTTAATCGGTGCTAATTGATTGAAGGATCGTAGATTGGAGCTAGGAGAGACTTTAGGGGCCAATGAGTCCGACTCCTTCCTTTGACAAGTGAGAAAACGGAGGCACAGACTGATCCATTCTATAGCTTCCCAGAAATCTCAGTCCTCTGTGGTCCCAAAAAGACAAAGGAATGAAGGGGGCTCTTGCGAACAAATATATTTATATTTAAAAATTCTTTCTTTCGGGGTGGCAAAGACTGGAAGGTGAAGAGATGTCTGGGTACAGCTGGACATGTGCATGATTGATACTACTGCGCTATAAGAAATGACAAACTTGGAGGTCCAGAAAAACTCGAGATGATGGATATCAACGGATGCAAAGTGAAGTGAGCAGAACCAGGAAAACAATTCATACACTAACAACACTGCAAAGACAAACCACTTGAAAAGTGCATTAACAGGCTCATTCCCAACCAACGGGCTCTTCTTCCAACCATCCAACAGCCTAGGATCATTGCAATGAGCAATGACAGTTTCTGAGTATCTGTGATGAAGCCTCCATCTCCTGAGAAAGGGGTGACAGACTCGGGGTGCAGAGAGAGACACACACTTTGGGAATGGCTGACATCAGGAATTTGTTTGACTTTGCTATGTCTATTCGTCTAAGGGGGGGGGGGCTTATTTTTTTTCCAAAGGGGAGCGAGGATGGTGAAAGCGAGAGAGAATAGATTTTTATTCTCTTAACATTTTTAATGTAATTTTTGAAAAAGAAATCTCCTCTGGAGAGACCATAGCAATGCAGTCCGCAGAGTCTGGATCTCAGCTCTTCCACTTATAGGGTCGTCTGTGTGATCCAATGCAGCATATTTAGCACAGGGAGTAAGTATTGACTCCAGGCTGCTGAATGGCTGGAAGAAGAGAGATGGGATTGAGCCCCGGTGAACTCTCAGCTGTGCCTAGCTGGGAAAAAAGGTTGCCAGAGAGTGGGGGGTGGCCCAAAGAGGAAGTCCTCCCTCCCCAGATGCCAGGTGGAACCTCTGATGTAAGCTAAAGCCACAGAGTGACCGACCTGCGGGAAACAGAATCTGCAGGATGTGTGGCCCTCGAGAAATAGAAACTGAAAGAGGCATCACTTTCCCTCAAAGAATTCTAGGAAAGAGAAGAAAGTGGTTTGGGGGTAGAGAGAAGCAGGCTTTGAACCACAAAGGAAACTGCAGAGGCTCCAAGCAGAAATGAAAGCTGCTGAGGGGGACGTCCCAAGGCTTGAATGGGGTTTGGGGTACCTCCTTCCCAGGTGAGAGCAGGCTACAATGACCCCCAGAAAGCTCTGGAAGAGGGGAAAGGAAGTCAAGGCTGGGAGGGTCCTTAGAACAGGGGCTGTCAGTGCTAGGCAGGTCTTATGTAGCCAGTAAAATGCAAGGAAGGATAGGGGGCAGCTGGGTGCTCAGTGGATTGAGAACCAGGCCTAGAGATGGGAGGTGCTAGGTTCAAATCTGGCCTCAGACACTTCCTAGCTGTGTGACCCTGGGCAAGTCACTTCACCCCCATTGCCTAGCCCTTATCACTCTTCTGCCTTGGAGCCAATATACAGTATTGACTCTAAGACAGAAGGTGAGGGTTTAAAAAAAATGCAAGGAAGGAAAATGGGGAAGACCTACCTTGGATATTTACCAGTTGTGTGACCTTGGACAAGTCATATAACCTGTTCCCTCATTTGTAAATGAAGCCAGCAATAATCTCTTTAAAGTCCACCTAGCAGAGTTTTTTATGAGATAATTTGTGCAATTCTGTTTGGCAAATCCCAGAGTTACCACAAATTAGTAAATAGATCCAGGTAATATTTATCTCAGTTAAGAGAGTGGAGGCTTCCAGGAAGGAGATGGGGTCCATCTTACTGTCCCTGGCTCACTAGTCAAAATGGGGAAGTTGAAATACCCCAAACTCTCCACGACCACTTCCAGGTTCTTCTTGCCTCCATCACTCAGTAATCTCTCCTCCTTGGAGATCCATACAATCCACACCTCCCAGCCAATCAAAATCGTGGTAGCTGGTGTCTACTGACCTCCTTCCTTCCCTCCTTCCCTCCCTCCCTCCTTCCTTCCCTCCTTCCCTCCCTCCCTCCTTCCTTCCTTCCTTCCTTCCCTCCCTCCCTCCTTTCTTCCTTCCTTACTTCCTTCCTTCCCTCCCTTCCTCCTCCCTCCCTCCCTCCTTCCTTCCTTCTTTCCTTCCTTCCTTCCTTCCTTCCTTCCCTCCCTCCCTCCCTCCCTTCCTTCCTTCCCTTCCTCCCTCCCTCCCTCCCCTTCCTCCCTCCCCTCCCTCCCTCCTTCCTTCCTTCCTTCCTTCCTTCCTTCCTTCCTTCCCTCCCTCCTTCCTTCCTTCCTTCCTTCCCTCCCTCCTTTCTTCCTTCCCTCCCTCCTTCCTTCCCTCCCTCCTTCCTTCCCTCCCTCCCTCCCTCCCTCCTTCCTTCCCTCCCTCCCTCCCTCCTTCCTTCCCTCCCTCCCTCCCTCCTTCCTTCCTTCCTTCCTTCCTTCCTTCCTTCCTTCCTTCCTTCCTTCCTTCCTTCCTTCCTTCCTTCCTTCCTTCCTTCCTTCCTTCCTTCCTTCCTTCCTTCCTTCCTTCCTCAAATTTCACCCTGACTTCCGAGTTCTCTCTCCTCTCCATTTCCTGCCATCATACTAGGGAATGTCAGCATTCCATATCGACTCTCCCTCAGTTAC
The DNA here is from genome assembly GCF_027887165.1 of Monodelphis domestica. Taxonomy (NCBI): domain Eukaryota; kingdom Metazoa; phylum Chordata; class Mammalia; order Didelphimorphia; family Didelphidae; genus Monodelphis; species Monodelphis domestica. Next base: position 20,647,470 of record NC_077229.1, on the reverse strand, counting down.
TCCTCTGTTCCTCTCCTCCTCCCCAGTACAGCCACGCAGGAAGATGGGCACACCTTCAATCTTACCACCTCCTTGAGCTTGAGAAGCTCATATTTTATCCAAAAACTGCAATCAAGCTCTTCCCCCTTCTCCTCTCCTATCACTCCAATTCCTTCTGCCATGCTCTCCTCTTTCATCCTGGCTCAGGGGCATCCCAGGGCCTGAATGGGGTTTGGGGTATCCCCTTTCCCAGGTGAGAGCAGGCTACATGACAACCTACGATGAAGAGGTGACCTCATACCTTCCCAAGGCCCACCCTTCCACCCATCCAAGTGGTCTCGGTTCCTCATATCTCCTCTGACAGATTGCCCCCCTCTCATCCCCACTCTATCATCAATCTTCAGTCTCTCCCTGCCCAAAACCAAATCTGTACTCTTTCTCCCTAAACCCTCCCCACCTCCCACCTTCCCAGTCCTCCCAGTCCCTCGGGCGATCAACCTTGGAGTCATGCTGGGCTCCTCGCTAGCTCCCATCTCCCAAATCCAAGCTGGTGCGAAGGCCTGTCAATGAGACCTTTGCAGCATCTCTCCAATCCTTCCTCTTCGCTCCTTTGATTCCACCCTGGCCCTGGTGGAGCCCCTCAGCCCCTCACGCCCCTCACACTACAGCCTCAAGTCTCTCCCCGCCTCAGTCCAGCCTCCATTCAACCACGAAAGTGATTTTTCTAAAATGTGGTCCTGCTCGTGTCACCCCCACCCCCACCAGCTACTCTCTGTGGTCTCCAGGAACAAATGCAGAATGACTTTTTTGACCTTTGGAGCCCTTCATAACCTGCCCCCTCCTACCTTTCCAGGCTTCTTACCTCTGGCCTCCCATAACCTCCTCTTCAGTCCCGGGACGCTGGCCTCCTGGCTGTTTCACAAACTAGACTCTCCATCTTTGGGTTCGGAGAACTGCATGGACTGTCCCCTTCCCTGGAGCCCTCTGTCCCCCCTAGGCCTCTGACTGACCTTCCTGACTTACATGAAGACCCATCTAAACCACCTCGCCTGTAGAATTCCCTCCCTGGCTCCTCTCCATTCTTTGTTATTTCATATGTAGCCTTCTTATTTCCAAAGGGTATTGGCTTCTTGCCTCCCCCAGTAGACTGTGAGCTCCCTGAGGGCAAGGACTGTCCCCCAAGGAATTCCCATTGCTTAGCTCAATGGCCAGTGCATAGTAGGTGTTTTATCAATGTTGATTGACCCACTGATTGATCAGCCCACCTGCAAAATCATGTTCAGATCAGAGAATCTCATTTCAGTAAGGATAAGGATGAGATGACCAAGAACTGGGGGGGATGATGGGCATGTGAAAGGCTGTCCAGCAGAAGAAGAAGGATTCTCCCTGTTTGGTCCCAGTAGGTAGACGTAGGAGAGAAGAACGTGGACTTTGGTGACAGGAGAAACTTGCTCCCGATAAGAGCTTGGGAAAAGGATCTAGCATATGTTGGGGAATGGCGAGTGCCCTGCCCCTGGCCATCTGTAAGCAGAGGCTGGAGGACTCCTCCGATGGGGGCTCCTCCGAGGAGCAGTGCCCACTGACAGCTCTTGCAGCTGGAACCATCTGGCCTTCTCCATCCATCTTCATCATGCAGTCTTGAGAACAAAGTGGTTGGTCATTTGAGCTTTTTGTTTATTTGTGTGGCTTCTGGATAAACTGGAATTGACGATATACAGAGAGAGGAAACGTATGGAAGTCATTAGTCAAAGAAGGGGCCCGGGCCAAAAGCGGGGACACCACTGGAAAGGGCTGAGATAAATGCATGGATGGCAGATGGCTAACAGGTCATTAAGGGAGACCGAGAAGGCTGGGGATGATCCCTTACCTCTGATGTCAATTATATCCTTCCTGAAAGAAAAAAATAGCCCTGTTGTCCCTCTCAGAAACAGAAACTGAACAGTGTAGTGCCAAGAGTTTGGGGCTCTCGATCAGTGACTAGAGGACTGCATTTGAGTTATAAAAAAGATCTGGGTTCAAATCCTTCCCCTAACACTTACAGTTTGGGGAACTTGGCTAATATGGGCCTCAGTTTCCTCATCTGTAAAGAGCAGCTAATCCCTCCTAGAACATCTACCTCACAGTGCTGCTCCAGGGACAGATGAGAATGTGTGCAATGTACACGGCAAACAGTCAGGGAGCTATGATCCCTTGTTCAGTCGTTCCAGTCATGAGTGGAACATGACTTCTGAAGTCCTTTCCCAGTCTAACTCTTGGGTTGAGATTCCTCTCCAGAGAGCCCACCCCGGGGAGCGGGACTCGTGTTTCCTGTGCAGTCAAAGACAACTGACTTTGAACAAGTAAATGAGTGAGTGAATAAATGAAACGAGTGAATGAATGAAGGATAAGGCACTTATTGAACACCTAGTAGGTGCTGAGCACTGGCCTCAGGGTTGGTACTACAAGCTGCCCTCAAGTAGCTTCCATTCGAACAATGGGAAACAACTCACGGAAGGGAGTGGCGCCCAGGGAAGAGCCGTTTCCTTGGGGAAGTCCCAATGGTGGCTGGTGAGTGGAGCCACAGGGCAAGTGATGGCCTTATTTCTTTCCAGGAATTTCTGTTCCAAAATCAAGAAGTTAAAATGGAGAGGCAGCAATGAGGCTTTATCTCCAGTCTGGGGGCACCTACGCATGGTGAACTCTCATCAATTAGGACTCTCTTCACTGAGTTTCTTTTTTGAAAATTATTTGAAAATTTGTATTGATCTCTTTTATTTTTCTATCACCTTCATTTCCAATAAAGGTGGCACAGAGCAGTAGCTAGAGAGCCCACCTTGGAGCCCAGGAGAGCTGGGTTCGAGTCTTACCTCTGGTACATTCTGATCGTGTGGCTCTGGGTAAGTCAGGACCTTTCAGTGTTTGGGGCTACCCTCTAAGCTGCAGAGAAGGTGCTTGACCTACATTGGTAAAAGGTGTTTCCTCACTGGAGATTCCCTATAGCAATGAGGTAATATTAGTGAAAATCATAGGTCCAATTCCTGTTTACACACACACACACACACACATATATAAATACATAGAGAGAGAGAGAAAATATCCATATGAAGATATAGCATATTCAATAGATAATATATGATTAAATATACAATATGTTATTTCATTGACATATACATTTATGTTGAGTGGAGCCATAGGACAAGCGATGGACTTATTCCTTTCCAGGAATGGTCAGTAGCTCCTTTGATGATTGTTCCCAAATCAAGATGTTAAAAGGGAGAAAAACACACACATATGTATAGCGGGGCAGCTAGATGGCATAGTGGACAGAGCGTATGGTCTGGCGTCAAGAATCTGACTCTTGACTTCAAATCCAGCCTCAGACATACTATGTCACCCTAGGTAAGTCACTTCCCTCTGTTTGCCTCAGTTTCCTCATCTGTAAAATTGAGCTGGAGAAGGACATGATAAATCATTTCAGTATCTCTACTAAGAGAACCCTAAATGGGTTCATGAAGTCATATGCTTCCTAGATGGGATAACCCTGGGCAAGTCACTTCCCCCTGTTTGCCTCAGTCTCCTCATCTGTAAAATTGAGCTGGAGAAGGACATGATGAACCATTTCAGTGTCTCTACTGAGAGAACCCTAAATGGGTTCATGAAGTCATATGCTTCCTAGATGGGATAACCCTGGGCAAGTCACTTCCCTCTGTTTGCCTCAGTCTCCTCATCTGCAAAATTGAACTGGAGAAGGACATGATAAATCATTTCAGTGTCTCTACTGAGAGAACCCTAAATGGGTTCATGAATTCATATGCTTCCTAGATGGGATAACCCTGGGCCAGTCACTTCCCTCTGTTTGCCTCAGTTTCCTCATCTGCAAAATTGAACTGGAGAAGGACATGATAAACCATTTCAGTGTCTCTACTGAGAGAACCCTAAATGGGTTCATGAAGTCATATGCTTCCTAGATGGGATAACCCTGGGCAAGTCACTTCCCTCTGTTTGCCTCAGTTTCCTCATCTGTAAAATTGAACTGGAGAAGGACATGATAAACCATTTCAGTGTCTCTACTGAGAGAACCCTAAATGGGTTCATGAAGTCATATGCTTCCTAGATGGGATAACCCTGGGCCAGTCACTTCCCTCTGTTTGCCTCAGTTTCCTCATCTGTAAAATTGAACTGGAGAAGGACATGATAAACCATTTCAGTGTCTCTACTGAGAGAACCCTAAATGGGTTCATGAAGTCATATGCTTCCTAGATGGGATAACCCTGGGCAAGTCACTTCCCCCTGTTTGCCTCAGTCTCCTCATCTGTAAAATTGAACTGGAGAAGGACATGATAAACCATTTCAGTGTCTCTACTGAGAGAACCCTAAATGGGTTCATGAAGTCATATGCTTCCTAGATGGGATAACCCTGGGCAAGTCACTTCCCCCTGTTTGCCTCAGTTTCCTCATCTGTAAAATGAGCTGGAGAAGGAAACAGCAAATCACTCTCATCTTTGCCAAGAAAACCGCAGATGGGATCACAGAGAATGGAACGTGCCCCAAATGACCGAACCACAAGAATATGTGTATACATAGAGGCACACACCCCTACATATGCATGTATTGCCGTGTACTAATATCTGTGTGTACACATGCATGTGCACGTACATACATGTTGCCACTCCTCAGTAACAAAGACTACAAAAAGGAAGGAGAACTAAAAGCCCATCCCTCGCCGAGTGACAGAGAGGGCGCTGTTCCGTACCCATAAGTCTTCACCTCAGCAAAGGAGCCGCCATCGATTTCCCTTGACTGGAGGTTCCTCCTGGCCTCTTTGGGCTTTCCATAGGCCGGACAGAAGTGGCTGTAGCTCTGGCTTGGCCTGGCCCAAGTCATCGGTAGAAAGATGGTGGAAGTCTGCCGTCCTCAGGGCCTCTCCACACACGGTGCTTCTTCCTGCCCCTGAGTGGAGGCAGGGTACAAGGGGAGGGGAAGAGGAATGGCGAGTCGTCCAATGGAAGCAGGGATGAATTGGGAGTCAGAGGTCTTGGGCTTCCATCCCGGGGGGCAGCATTGGGTAGGTTGTGTCGCCTCAGAGACTCAGTTTCTCCCCTGGAAAATGGGGTAGATGAGATGGCCTCTAAGATCCAAATCCTGTTGGCTCCAGGCCTTGGATGTCTTGGGAGTCGGGGAGTTGGGAAATTGGGGTTCAGTTGCAGACTAGCCCTTTGTTAGGGTTCACTTGACCTTCCTGAGACTCTTCTTTGAACAGAGAAAATATTGAGTCTGGAGTTGTAGTAGGGTCAAGTGAGGCGGGAGGAGATGGCCTCGGAGCCCTCCCAGCGCTGCGACTCTGGGATTCTGGGATTCTGGGATCCCTGCCCGGCCTCCCTCCCAGGACGCTCTGTGGTCAGGGTCTAATGAGATGATGTATGCAAAGCACTTTGGAGATAAGTGGGAAACACAAATGGTCCTCGGTGAAGTGGTCCTCTAGCCTGGGACTCTTCGAGAAAACACTCTAGACCCAGGCTCAAAAAACTCTTGTGACCCTATGAAGGGCATTTCCCTCTCAGTTTCCTCATCCATAAAATGGGCACTGTCCCATAGATGCCTCTTTTCCCACAGGGTTGTTATGAGGAAAGTCACTTAGAAGTCTTAATATGATGTGGAAGAATGAGTTTGGTCTGGATTCAAATCCTGGTTCTGACCCCGACCAGCTATGTGACCCTTTGGGAGCAACTGGGCCTCTATCCTCCTTGGTTTCCCCAATATATACGAAAATACTTGTAGTTTACTCCTCTGTAAAATAAGGGGATTGGATTGAAGGAAGGGCCGGTTCCAAGGACCCTATTCTCCTCATAGGGAAAGCTCTTGGTCAGCCTTAAAGATAATAGGGAGCCACTTAAGGTTCTTGAGCAGGAGAGTTAACAGTCATATAGTACTAGGGGAAATAAGAAGTGGTATCTGTATAGACAGTCTAGGACTAGAGTGGCTATTGGTGTCACAAGTAAGCCACGGTGATAAGAATCCCTATGAGGGGGGACAAGAGCGTGAGGGATACATATCGGGAATGGACCAGAAGAGCAATGTTGGGGAGGCAGGCTCGATAGCATCTGGCAGCTGATGATGGAAAGGGAAAACAAGAGAAGGACGAGTGGGGAGGTTCTGAGGTTGAGAATACGAACACTTGGAAATGGATTGAAGGGATGACAGAGCTCTCGGCAGACAGGAAAATTCAGGAGACGATAGTTTGGGGTTACTTCACCCCTCGGGGCCTCAGTTTACTCATCTGAAAAATAGAGAATTGGATTAATTGACCTCTGGGGCCCCTTTTTTAGCCCTAAATTCTATAACCGGATACTGGGCTCTCCTTGGGAGGCAAGGAGGACCGATCTGGTTATTGTCGGGATTTTGTAGATGAAGGAACCGAGACTCCAATAAGTGGCAGACCCCGAAATCCCCGGCTCCAAACCAGTCCTGTGATCTCCTGGCTAGACTGTTTGTCCAATGCGAGCCAAGAGTGTAAGTGTGTCAGTAACACACTCACGCACACACTGTGCCTGCCCCCATCTCTACTCAGAGAAGCCGAAGTGGTGGGCTCGCAGGACTTGGGAAATTTTCTTCTGGGGAATATGGAGGCGGAGAAGCTTGGAGGTCAACGGTCTGATCCGCTGACTGTGGGCCTGACAGCCTTGGCGCGGAGAGAGCCCAGGTTACGGCCATTTGCGTTCACACTGGACTGAGCCAAACCAGCTGGCGCCTCCCTCCTCTGTCTTTGAGAACCAGATGGTTGGAGACGGAGAGAATGAGGACCCTGGAGCCTTGTGCAAGCCGGAGAGTCGGACAGCCCCTTGGCTATGGCTCCCGCATTCCTCTCCAGCCCTGGCACGGCTCCATCCTCCAGGTCAGCTCGTTCCTCCTTGTTTCAGCCAGGGGAGACGAGAAGGGGACCACCTGTACGGACAGGCAAATGGCGGCCCGGGTCACGGAAGAGATCAGTCTTAATCTTTGTGAATGTGTGAGCCGCCCCGCGACATCGGCCCTCCCAGGGAACATCATGCCTCAGCCTCGCTAGGCTGCTTCCAGTCTCCCCCTCCAACTGCTGCCCAGGCAGCCTTCCTTAGATACAGATTGAACCGTGGCCCTCAACTGGACTTCCCAAGAAACTTCGACCACTCCCCATTGCCCCTAGCGTCAACTGGAAACTCCTCTGGGGGGCATTTAGAGCCCTCCCCAGGCTGGCTCTTGCACGTCTTTCCAGACTCATCTCACGTCACCTCTACCTTCCAGCCAAACTGTCCTCCTTTTCTGTACACCTCTCACCTCCGTATCTTTGCACAGGCTGTGCCCACTGCCTAAAATCTACTCTTCCTCCTCCTTTTACCTCTTAGAATTTCCAGCTCCCTTCTTTTATTTTTTTAAACCCTTACTTTCTGTCTTGGAATAAATACTCTGTATTGGTCCTAAGGCAGAGGCAGGACAATGGCTAGGGGATTGGAGTTAAGTGACTTGCCCAGGGTCATACAGCTAGGAAGTGTCTGAGATCAGAATTGAAGCCAGGATCTCCTGTTTCCACTGAGCCACCCAGCTGCCCCCTCTCTGGTTCCCTTCTAAGGCTCAACTCTAATGCCCAAGCGCCACCACCTCTGAGGGCCTCTGAGGCCTCTGAGAGTCCCTTCTTGGTCCCTCTAATCTGTAGGGCGTCTCACCGTCCACTGAAATCACTTCCAATTGGCCATGTTTAGATTATCCAAGAACATTTTTTCCTCCCTGTAGAATTCTTGTCTTCGTGCCTTGGGCACCTAACACAGGACTTAACACTTCATTTATTTCTTCTTGAGTTGTTGTTCTGGACCTATTATTTTCTTGGTGTGAGGAGGTCCCGGCACACTACCCTGCTCCCTCTACTCCGTTAGGCTGTCCTCTCCTCTGTACCTGGACTTTAGAGAGCTTCCTAGATCACTTCCCAAGAGGTTAGGGGACTTATCCAGAGTCACACTGCCAGAAGGTTTCACAGGTGAGACTTGAACTCAGTACATCATGACATTGAGACTGGCTTGGGACCCATTCCACCATTCTGCCATGTCTGTAGAGTCGGAATAGGATGGGGAAGGGAGGTGTGTGTCACCCTTAATTTGATCAGAGACTCCCCTCATGAGCGAATGGTGGGGAAAGTGCTTTAGAAACTTCAAAGCACCGAAGCATCATGGGAGTGCAGATTGAGAGAGGGAAGAAGCCTCAGAGGCCATCTGGCACTTCCCCTTCAAGTTCCGTACCAATCGGGCAAGGAAAAGCGTTATTATGCACCTACTGTATGCGGGAGGTGCTCCCTAAGCTGAAGCTGCACAGACAAGGACAAAGCGGTCTCTGCCCTCCAGGAGCCTCCCATCAAGAACATACACAGCAGATACAAGTGGGCACCAGACTTTGGGGGTCGGAGGGTGCCAGCT